>NW_004086173.1:0-112172 GCF_000220395.1 Ichthyophthirius multifiliis | reverse complement strand
ATTATTAATAGTAAAGTTGTAAAAAAAAGTTATTTTAAAAATTATAATAATTAAAGTAAACTAAATTATAATTATATTTTTATGAAATTTAATAATAAAATTTAAATAAATAAAAAGATTTAATAAATAAATATTAGATGTATATTTCCAAAAATATAATAAATTTAATTATAAAAAGAATTGTATGTTATTTTTTTAAGTTTACGTGAGATATAAATTAAAATATAAAAAAATATAGAAAAAAAAGTTATAAAGTTATTAAAGTAAAAAAGAATAATAATATATATATATATATATATATATATATTTATATATATATAATTCATTTTTTTATATTTAGAATTATTATTTTTATAATATATAATTTTTAAATTGCTTTAATAATTTAATTTTTTTTTTTAAATAAATTAATATTAATAATATTAATTTGTTTAAAAATATATTTATTTTAAAATTAAATGAATTTTATAAATTTAATTTTTTTTTTTTATTTTTGAATATATAATATTTAAATTAATTACAAAAAAAAATATTCTTTTTCAAAAAAAATATATACCAGCGCGAATAATAAGAAATATAAATAAAATTTACTATTTCTGCTTAAATATTATTTTAGTTTAAAAATAATTTATTAAAATAAAACAAAAAAAATAATGAAAAAATAAAAACAAAGAGGTTTATTTATTGTTTTCGAAGGATTAGATAGGTGTGGAAAAACAACTTAATCAGAAAGATTACTTTAATATATATAAGGTTTATAAAAAACAGCCTAAATAAAGAAATTTCCTGATCGTACTACAATGATTGGATAATAAATAAATAATTTTTTAAAAGGTGGATAAACATATACTGATTAAACTATTCATTTATTATTTTCTGCTGATAGATGGGAAAATTAAATGGATATAGTGGAAAAAATCAACTCTGGAATAACTATTATATCTGATCGATACGCTTATTCAGGTGTATGTTACTCTACAGCTAAAGGTTTAAATGTGGAATGGTGTAAAAATTGTGATAAAGGACTTCCTTAGCCTGATATTATTTTTTATTTGTACGCTTCGGAAGAAGTGACAAGTAAAAGAGGAGGGTTCGGTGAAGAAATTTATGAGAATAATTCCTTTTAGAAAAAAGTCAGATTCGAATTTGAAGGATTGCTAAGAAATGAAAAAAATGTTGTCAGAATTGACACTGAAAAAAGCTTAGATGAAGTCCATTAAGAAATTAAAGACCACTTAGATGTTTTAATGTAAAAAAGACTTAAATGTGAACTTGATAAATTATGGATGGAGTGATTTTTTTTCATTCTATATATATATATATTTAAATATATATCTGTCGAAAAATATGACTCTTTTAATATTTTTTTATATATATTTACTTTATTTGTATTTTTTAAGTTTATATTTGTAAAAATACTTTATTAAAGGTTTTTTTTTTAAATTTATATGTTTTAAATTTTATAGAAATTATTTATGTTTATGTAGTTTATGGTATTAGTATTTTTTTATTATATTCTGTTTATATATATATATATATATATATATATATATATATATATATATATATATATATATATATATATTTATATATATATTATTTATTTTAATCATATGAATATTTTTAAAATAAATATTATTCTTTATTATATTTAAATTTAAATTTTGTTTTATTTATTTGTTTTATAATTTTTATTATTTAATTTTTCTTTTAATTTATTTTAATACGATTAATTTTTTTTTACTTATAATTATTTTTAAATATTTATAGCTCTTTAAAAAAATTAATGTTTTTGTTAGTTTAAAATTAAACAACTAAAATAATGAAATTAATTTACTTGTATAAATAACACATTAGGAAAAGACTTTAATAATTAATAATATTTTTTTTTTAATTTAAAATAAATAATAAAAAAAATTGTATTTTAATTAATAAAATAAAAAAATTATTATATTTATTTTATTTTCAAGATTAGATTCTTAAAAAAAAAAAAAAAAACATTTTATAAAAATTAAAAAAAAAAAAATGGAAATCGAAAAACCAGCAGTAAAAAAAATAAATGAAAACAAATGAGAATATAGCCATTAATCCAAAAAAAAAAAAAAAAGGACGCTTTATCATCACAAACCGAGGAAGATTTATACATTCAAATGAAAGAATTAGAAAAACAACTAGAATTTCTCGACATATAAGAAGAATTTATAAAAGACGACTAAAAAAAGCTCAAACGTGAACTAATTCGTTCAAAGGAAGAGCTTAAAAGAATCCAATCAGTCCCTTTAGTAATCGGTCATTTTATAGAAATGATAGACGAATTACATGCTTTAGTATCATCTTCTGGAGGTTCAACTTATTACGTGAGAGTATTATCGACATTAGATAGAGAATAATTAAAGCCTTCAACCAGTATTGCGTTACATCGTCATTCACATTCTATTGTTGATATATTACCCAGTGAAAGTGATTCGTCAATATAAATGATGCAAGTTACTGAAAAACCGGATGTTTCATATTAGGATATAGGAGGTTTGGATTAATAGAAATAAGAAATGAAAGAAGCAGTTGAATTACCACTAACTTATCCAGAACTTTACGAATAAATAGGAATAGATCCTCCAAGAGGTGTCCTTCTGTATGGACCACCAGGTACTGGAAAGACTATGATGGCAAAGGCTGTAGCTCATCATACTACAGCGGCTTTTATAAGAGTTGTGGGATCGGAGTTTGTTTAGAAATATTTAGGAGAAGGACCAAGAATGGTCAGAGATGTTTTCAAATTAGCAAGAGAAAATTCACCAAGTATTATTTTTATTGATGAAGTAGATGCTGTAGCAACAAAAAGATTCGATGCATAAACTGGAGCTGATAGAGAAGTCTAAAGAGTTTTAATTGAAATTTTAAATTAAATGGATGGATTCGATTAAACAACTAATGTAAAAGTTATTATGGCTACTAATAGATAAGATACACTAGATCCAGCTTTATTAAGACCGGGAAGATTGGATAGAAAAATAGAATTCCCGTTACCAGATAGAAGATAAAAAAGACTAATTTTCTAAACTGTATCAGCAAAAATGAATATGGCAGAAGATGTAGATTTAGAATCATGTAAAAAAATAAAATAATTATATATTTAGATATATATATATATATATATATATATATATATATATATATATATATATATATATATATTTATTTTATATTTTTTTTTTTAGATGTTAGTAGACCTGAAAAATTATGTTGTGCTGATATTACCGCTATTTGTCAAGAAGCCGGTATGTAAGCTGTTAGAAAAAACAGGTTATTAATTTATATTTTTTCTGTTATTTTTATTTTTTATTTATTAGATATGTTATTACATAAAAAGATTTTGATAAAGCCTATAAAATTGTTATTAGGAAATCAGATAAAGAATATTAATTTTATAAATGATATTTTTTTTATTTTAGATATAATTTACCATAAATTCAGATATTTATGTTATTACATATATATTTTATAAACATATAAAAACATAGAATTCTTATATTTGCGTTTTTTTTATTAATTTTTTATAAGAATATTAATTTTTAATATTTACATGTTTATAATATTTAAATCTAATTATTTCTCAATGGTTGAATAATATATATATATATATATATATATATAATATTTATAAAAATAAAAAATAACAATTTGAATTTTTTTTATAAAAATAAATAAATATATTTATTTAACCTTAATTTCTTATATAAAAATAATTATTTTCTTTACTTAATATATATATTATTATTATTAGTTTTTTTGTTTTTTTTTTTAAAAAAATATTAAAGAAAAAAATGCAATAATCTTAATAAAATAACTCTAATAATGATGATAATTATATGGATTTTTTTCAAAATTTTTAAAAAAATGATTTTTATGATTAAATAGCAAACCCATTAGAAGATTCTGACTTTTTTAATACAAATTCACAATAAAAAAAATAAAAAGTTATTTCAAGAGGCGAATCTTAATTACAAAATTTAAGTAAATTTAGTAGTTTTAAATAAAATAGTTAAAAATAAGATGATAAATCTAATAAAAATTCAAATATTTTTGGAAATATAAAAAATCCAATGGAAGATTCTCCTTAAGATTCTTAAAAATTTAATTAAAGTGAAGATTCTAAAATAAATTTTTGGTAATAAAAAAAAAATGAAGATATTATTATGAATAACTTCTAAAAAAAAAACTCTAATCCCTTTATATAATAAGATAATACTTTACTTAAATAAAATTCTTATCTATAATAATAATAAAAATCATAGACTCTTAAATAATAAAAAGAATAAGCATTTGATTTAGATGCTTTCGGTTAAGTTTCTGAAGCTTCAGGGGGCGAAGATTCGAAAGTCGAAGCTATGAAATACGGCTTTGTGGAAGAATATGAAGATAGTGTCAAAACCAGCAAAGTAAAGTATGAAAATAGTCGAAATTTAGATGATTTTGATGATTTATTACCTTCAGAATAGGATTTATTGAAAATAAAAAAAGGTTAATAATATAATGGGTATTAATTAAAACATATGTAAGAGTCTTAAGTAAAATAAAAAACTAGTGGAGAATAAATAATAAAGCAAAATAAAAGTAAAGAAGATTTTGAGGAAAATCCATTTGCTTCAGTTGCTTAAGCATAATAAGTTTAGGGAAAATAAAATAAAATTTTATAAGCATAGAGTATTATATCTTTTTAGTCAAAAGGATAATAAATAAAAGGACTTGAAAATAAATTGGAAAAAAAAGAAAATAATTAAAGAAATAATATTTAAATTGAAAATGAAAACATTAAAAATAGTGAATGTAATATTAAAAAAGAAGAATAAGATAAATCTTAATAATCAAATGTTGTTAAGTAAATTTAAAGCTAAATTTTATCTAAAAATGAAATAGTTGTAATTATATTAATATTATAATTATTTTTATATTATTTTAAGAGTTTAAAAAAAATTAATTCATAATAAATAATAGAAAATAATAATAATATTAATAATAATAATAATAATATTGATAATAATATTAGTATCGAAAATTAAAAGTTAGATTTAGATAATTTTGAATTTGCTAATAATTTTTAAGTAAATGATAATTTAAATATAAAATTATCAATAATCAAAGAAGAAATGGAAGATATTTATAATTCTAATTATACTTAAGAATAATGGGTATTTTTTAAAAAATATTAATTATATATAAAAAAAAAGAGTATTAAATTAAAACAGTATTAAAAAGAATAAGAAAAAATACAATAAAAATTATATACTATTAAATAATAAATATAAAACTTTAATGAAAAATTTAAAAAAATAAAAAAGCTGGAAAAGAAGATTTAATTCAAATAAGAAAGCAGTTTTAAATTATGACGAATAATTAAAATGAGATAAAGATTTTAAAAGAATAATATAAAAATAATTAAGTAATTATTTTACATTGTGAATATAGAAAAAATATATAATTAATTGAAAAATAACTTATTGAAGTTACATAATATTAATAATAAATAAATTAAAAAATTAATAATGTAATTCAAAAAAAATTACATATTATATGTATATTTATTAAATTTATTTCAATATTTATTTATATAATTAGAAAAATGAATAAAGTCTGTAATAATATTAAATAGAAATTATTCAATTAAAAAATTAATTAAAATAAGAATAAGAAAAAGATAAAAATAATTCTATAATAGATGATTTACATAAAGAAATATGCAAATTAAAAGAAGAATTTTATAAAAAATAAGAGGAAAATAGTTATGATGCTAATTTAAACAATGTTCTTTTGGAAAAAATATAGTTAATTGAAAAAAATACGTTTGAATAGAAAAAATAAATCTTAAAATTAGATGAACATCAAAAAGAAATATAGAAATAATTTTCTAATATGAGTAATATGGAATATACTATATCCCCTAAAATAAATAATTAATCCAATTAAAAATAATAAATAGATGAAAATAATAATATATCTTAGGCTTTTTCGGAAAATCAATTCTAAGATTATAAAATAGAAAAAAATTCAGAAAAATCTTAAATTAGTTTAGAAAGAATTTAATATTAAAATGATTTAAATAATGATAACAATGTATAAAATCTTAAAAATTTATATGATAAAACTGCAGCACATTGTAATTTGTATGATTAAAATAGCCATTTATAAAATATATATTAAGATAATTATACAGTACTAAAAGCTTATGAAATAGCTGAATAAAATAAAAAATAAAATAACTAAATTAATGATATAATTGATTTTTCGATTAATTCATTTAAAAATAACTTTATAGGTCCTAGTTCATTAATGTAAATAAAATATAAAAAATATTAATATATATAAATAATAAAAAACAATAATAAAGATTTAAATTATAAACATATAAATATATATATTATATAAATATATATATATATATATTTATAAAAATTTTTTTAGTCCAAATCCTTTAAAAGTTAATATAAATAAACAAAGACAAATTAAATTTGAATAAATATAAGAAGTTGAAAGATAATGGTATAATTAAAATTTAAAATAATAATCTGGTAGAATAAATTAAGATAAAAAAACAATTAAAGAGTCCTATATTTTATAAAATTGTATTCTTTATGATTCTTTTGAATTTCAAATTAGTGCAAAATATAATTTTGTTAAAAATAAATAAAATAAAGAATATATTCTAAAAATAAGTCTTACTTATACGAATAAATTAAGTGTAAATATAAATTCCATTTTAATAGCTTTATCTTATTGTAAAGGTTATTTATATATATTTTTTTAATAAATTAAATATAAATATATTTAAATATAATTTATTATATAAATAAAAAAATAAAAATAAAATAAATATAAATACATATTAATATAAATATCTATATTATATATATATATATATATATAATTTATATATACATATATTTAATTTATATATACATATATTTTACTTAATAAATAGGATATTTAACTGTTCTAGCTGATCCTCCTTAAATAAATCAGATGAATTTAAAACCTTAAGAAACTATTAATTAAGATATTTATATTCCTAGTTTTAAAATTGATTTATAAATGATTATGGCTTAAATAGCATATAAGTAATATATTTTTTTATTTAAATATTATATATTTATTTAGTACAGGATAAAAATCTTATAGAAGTTGTATATTAATTCCTTGTTCCATTAATAAATATTTAAATATGGAATTTATTAGTAAATAAATATTTGAAGAATTGTGGGAATAAAATAATGATTATGCAATTTGTTGTAATGGTAATTATTTTAATAACCATCTAGTTAAAAATAGTGAGGACTTTAAAAATTTATATAATTGTTTGATTGAATTAACTGATGATATTCAGAATATCAATTATGATTAGAATTATAGAGAATATGGAGGAGCTTTCAAACTTTTCGATAATAAAGATTATGTGTATTTGATTAAAATCACCGCGTTTTAAAATGAAGAAAATAAAGAAAAAGTAGCTTTTTAACTTTCGTTTTAAAAAAATGAGAATGACGTAGATACATCTTATTGTAAAAAAATTATTTAAGTCTTATTATAATAGTTATTTTATATATATTTTGAATGAAAAAAATAAAATTTTAGAAATAAAAATTTTTTTTTTTTGATAAATTTAAAAACGATAATTAAATATAAATATCTTTAATAAAATATATATTTATATAATCATATATATATATAAATAATAATTTTACAATAAATAAATAATATATAATTTTATATTTATATTCATATATATATTTTTTTTATATTTTACTAAATAATATATAATTTCTATTATAAAAATATATTTTTTATAAAGTATTATTATTATTATTATTATTTTTAAAAAATACATATATATTTTTAAATGAAACATTCTAAGACATAATTAATTTATAATCTCATAATATAATGAATTTACAATATTTTGAAATTAATTTTTTAAATATTACTTTAATTTATTTTTATGTCAAAAATTTATCTATATTTTTTTTTTTGGATTAAGTATCTAACTAATAAAATTTTTTTTTTTTTTTTTATAAATATCCTATTTTTCTTATAAAATTTAATTATTATTATTATCATTTTAAATTTCATTCCATTCCTATATTTTTATATTATCTTTTTTAGAATTATTTAGCAAAGTTATAGTTTTAACCTATTTATTTGGAGATGAACAAACTGATAAATTTACTGATTTTCCTTAATCATATATACTATTTACAATAATCTATTTTTAACCGTAATAATGTACTTCTTCCATTTAAGAAAATTTACTTATTTAAGAAAATTTACTTACTTCTGAATTTTATAAATATTCCTTTTATATAATTGTTTAATAATAGTTTTTACCACATTTAATTTCATCTAAAATTTTTTGTATTTGATATATATCGGGTCTTTTATTATATTAAATTTGTAAACATGAGGAAATTAAAAAGCATAGTTAAGGTGAATATATATTTTTAATTTATTATAAATAGGAAAATGTTAAAGAGAAATTTATGCATAATGAGTTTTTTTAATGATTTATATAATATATATTTTTACAGTTAAATATTATTTGTAATATGAGTATTCCTAAGCTAAAAATGTCAGTTTTTATATCATTTTTAGATTTTTTTTCCATATTTTTCAAATTTACTATTTATTCGGGAGATAATAAAAAATTGTTTTTTATAATTTATGTTTATTGATTATTTATTATATAATATATGGCCTAATTATAATTTGAAAAAGGATATTTTTCTTGACATTATAAAAGAGAAAGTTTAATAGAATTGTTTTCATCAAGATATATTGTCTCAGGTCTTATATCTCCATGAAATAATTAATTTTCGTGTAATTTTTAAAGAGCATTTATTATACTTTAGAAATAAAATAAAATATCTGTTTCTTTTATATATTTTTCATTATTTGAAATTTATTATGTCATATTAGATAGTGTATTTTAATAGTCTTTAGTTAAAATTTAGATTTTGTTTAAATTTTCGTTATAAAATATTTCTATGTTTATTAAATTATTATGAATTATATTTTGAAGTTATTTTGTTTTGGCTTGAAATTATTAATATAGTTGTTAGATTTAAAATTATTTTTCAAACAAAACTAAGTTTGTATATTAAATTGAGTGAGATTTTAATAAATATTAATCGATGCTATTTTAATCTATATAAGATATTTATTAGTTTATATTATCTTATTAATATAAAAAATAAATTATTTAAGGATTTTATATTTAAGAAGCACCCATTTATAATAATTTTTAAACAAAAATAAAGTAAAAATATATTATTATATAAATAATTTATAATAAAAAATTATAATATTAAACTCATATTTTTATAAAAAAATTTAAACAATAAATAATTTTTATATTATGTTTTTAATAAAATTTTAAGATGAAATTAAGAAATAAAAAAATATATGGTATAAAGAAAATTATATAGAATAAATAAAAATTTTATAAAGAAAATAAAAATTAAGTAAATTATAAAAGAAAATATTTAAAATATATATAAAAAATAATATTAAAATAAAAATATATATATAAATATATATATATATATATATATATTATATATATATTTATATATATCTTTATTTATATATATAATAATTTTTTTTTTTTATAAAAAAAAAATAACATTATAAATTATTTAAAATAAAAATGAAAACAATATTTTTTTATTTAATAATTTATAATTTAAAAAACAAAATATATATATTCATAAAAAAATATATATAATAAATAATAATAATAAAATAAAAATTAATCAATAATAAAATAGGAAAAAAAAACAAGAAAAAATATAATAATTATAAATAAAATGTATAAATTCGGTAATAAACTAACATTTAATTTTTCATCCCAAAAGAATCCTTTCTAAAAAACATTTAAAAATCTAAAAGTAGACGGAAAAAGTTACAATTTCTATAGTCTTCCTGATTTAAACGATTCTCGTGTAGGTAAATTAACCCCTCTTAAAAAAAAAAATTAAAATCAATAAATATATATATATAGAAAAACTTCCTTATTCAATAAGAGTATTACTAGAGAGTGCTGTAAGAAATTGCGATGAATTCAATGTAAAAGCCTAAGATGTTGAAAATATATTATCTTGGTAAAAAAATGCTTAAAAATAAATAGAAATTCCTTTTAAACCTGCTCGTGTAATTCTCCAAGATTTCACAGGAGTTCCTGCTGTTGTCGATTTGGCTGCCATGAGAGACGCTATGGTGCGTTTAGGTGGAGATCCCAATAAGATAAATCCTTTGTGTCCCGTAGATTTGGTTATTGATCATTCAGTTTAGGCTGATGTGTATAAAGATAAGCAGGCCTATGAGAAAAACGAGGAGATCGAATTTTAGAGAAACTATGAAAGATTCGAATTCTTGAAATGGGGACAAAAAGCATTAAACAATTTTTAGATTGTACCCCCTGGAAGTGGTATTGTACATTAAGTTAATTTAGAATATTTAGCTAGAGTAGTGTTTTAGAATGAATAGAACGTACTATATCCTGATTCTCTTGTAGGTACAGATTCACATACTACTATGATTAATGGTCTAGGAGTCTTAGGTTGGGGAGTAGGAGGTATTGAAGCCGAAGCAGTGATGCTTGGATAGTGTATTTCGATGGTTTTACCTGAAGTAGTGGGCTTTAGATTACATGGAAAACTTAAATAAAATGTAACTGCTACTGATTTGGTCCTTACATGTACTTAAATGTTAAGAAAAAGAGGTGTCGTAGGTAAATTTGTGGAATTCTTTGGACCTGGTTTAGATAATTTGACATTAGCAGATAGAGCTACTGTGGCTAATATGGCACCTGAGTATGGTGCTACTATGGGTTATTTTCCTATTGATAGTTAGTCAGTTTCTTATATGAAATTAACAGGTAGAGATGATCATAAAATTAAAACTATAGAAAATTATTTGAGAGAATAGTAACTTTTTAGAACTAATGAAACTAAAGAACCTGTTTATACTGGAGATGTACTCGACTTAGACTTAGGAAGTGTAGAACCATGTATTTCAGGACCAAAAAGACCACAAGATAGGGTAACTGTGAAAGACTAAAAGACTGAATTTTAATAAATTCTAACTAATAAAGTTGGGTTTAAAGGATATGGATTGAATAGCGATTAAGTTAAAAAAAGTCATAGTTTTACATATTAAGGGTAAAATTATACTCTTTAAAATGGATCTATTGTCGTCGCAGCCATTACTTCTTGTACTAATACTTCTAATCCAGATTCTATGATTGCTGCTGGTTTATTAGCTAAAAATGCTGTGGAGAAAGGATTAAAGTAAAATATAAATATATATAAATATATATATATATATATATATATATATTATATATATATATATATATATATTATAAATGTTTTTTATAATTATAGTGTAAAACCTTATATTAAGACAACTTTAAGTCCTGGTTCAGGTGTTGTAACTAAATATTTTAATGAAAGTGGTGTTTAGAGTTATTTAGAGAAATTAGGATTTAATACTACAGGTTATGGATGTATGACTTGTATAGGAAATACTGGTGAATTAGAACCCGAAGTAGATTAAGCAATTAAATAATCAGATATAGTTGCCGCTGCAGTACTTTCAGGAAATAGAAATTTTGAAGGAAGAGTTCATCCTTTAACTAGAGCCAATTATTTGGCTTCTCCAGCTTTAGTTGTAGCTTACGCTTTAGCCGGAAGAGTTGATATTGACTTCGAAACTGAACCAATAGGAAAAGATAAATAGGGAAAAAATGTATTTTTAAGAGATATATGGCCAAATAGAGAAACCACATAAAATATAGTAAATTCTAGTCTAAAAACAGAAATGTTCAAAGAAGTATATAATAAAATATCATAAGGGACTCCAAGATGGAATGCTTTGAAAGCCTCAGACTCAAAAGTTTATGACTGGAAAGAATAATCTACTTACATTCATAATCCTCCATTTTTTGCCTAAACTGAATTGAACCCTAAACCTGTTTAAAATATCAAAAATGCTTATTGTTTATTGAATTTAGGAGATTCTATTACAACCGATCATATATCCCCAGCTGGAAATATTGCTAAAAATTCACCAGCAGCAAGATATTTAAATGAAAGAGGAATATAATAGAAAGACTTTAACACTTATGGCGCAAGAAGAGGAAACGATGAAATTATGGCAAGAGGAACATTCGCTAATGTAAGACTTATTAACAAAATGATAGATAAAGTAGGACCAGAAACAATACATATACCTTCAGGAGAAAAAATGGCAGTTTTTGATGCAGCAAATAGATATTAAAAAGAAAAACATTAACTTATAGTGTTAGCTGGATAAGAATATGGATCTGGTTCATCTAGAGATTGGGCAGCTAAGTATATAAAAAAAAAATATTATTATAAATATATAATAATCTATTAATAAATTTATATATTATTATAATTATATATTTATAATAATATATATTTAAATATTTATATATATATATATATATATATTTTTATATTTATCTTTTTATATAATTATTTATATATAATTTTTTTTTTTTTAGAGGACCTTATCTTTAAGGAATTAAAGCTGTTATTGCTTAAAGTTATGAGAGAATTCATAGATCTAATTTAGTTGGTATGGGTATTTTACCTTGCGAGTTTTTAAATTGTTAAAATGCAGATAGTTTAGGTTTGACTGGAAAGGAAAAGTTTAGTATTGATTTAAAAAATGGAAATTTAAAAGTTAATGAAGTTTTAAATGTTATAACCGATAATGGAAAGACTTTTTAGGTTAAGGCAAGACTTGATACAGATGTTGAAGTTGCATATTATTAAAATGGAGGTATTCTATAGTATGTTTTAAGAAAACTAGTTAAAGGAGAAGTTTCTTCTTGATTTTATTTAATGATTGTTTAGAATTTTTTTTTTATTGTTAAATTTTTTCTTATTATCTTTATTTAGAATTTAATTTTTTTTTTTTTTTAATTATATATAAATATATTTGAATGAATTAAATAATATAAATAATTAAAATACAAATTTATTTATATAAATAAATTATTTAAGTCAAAAAACTAAAAATATTAATATAAATGTATATTTTACTTTTTTTTCTTTTTTTTTTTTTTAAAAAAATTTACAATCTATAAAAAGAAAAAAATCCTCAAATTTTTAAATATAATTTTTTTATATTTTTATTAATTTTTTTTTTTTTTTCTTAAAAATAATTCAAATACCCGGTTTATCTACAATATTAATATTATTTATAATATGATTATAAATTTATAAAAAGTCTTATTTCTTTAAAGCTAAATTTATATTTTTTAATTCATTACATATTCCAATTCTGACGTTAGCTAATTTAAAGCCTATAGACTATAAAAATTTTAAATAATCTTATAAATAATCACATATAGTCATATTTATTTTTTCTAAATTAGAATATTATTAAAACAAAAACCTAAAAACCTTAATACATATAAAATTCATGTAATTAAGTTTTCTATATATTCTAGAAACATATAATTTCTTAATAAAACCACTTTTTAGTTCTATATTAGGGTTAACATTAATTTAACTAAATTAAATTTAGGCAAAACCAATTTCTATGTTTTGTTTGAATTTTGTTTCTATATAAATTCTATAAAAAACAGTTTTAGCTTATTAATTATTATTTTAAAAACAAGAATTTAATATATTAAAATTCATTTATTGTATAAAAGGTTTATTTTTATTTATTATTGCGTTCGAATTAGAACTTAATCTTGATAAAAAATTATTCGAATCATAAGATAAATAGGAAACATCAGTATATTTACTTTAAAATTGACTTGAATTTAAATAATAACTTCCTATAGTTGATTTTCTTTTACTTGTATTGACATTGTTAGATATATTATTGTATATAATTTAATCTTATTTTTTTTAATCTTATTATATTTATTCTAATATACTTTAATTGTATATATTATCGAAATTAGTATGAAGATAAAAAATATCGGTATCATTATTTATTAAATCAACGTATTTTAGGATCAAGTATTCGTCTATAAATGCATTTAAAATTTCGAAATGTATTTAATCATCCTTTGGTAGTTTTGTTATTTATAAACTTTTTAAATTATTCGAAATATTTAATGGTTAACATATTTGGTTGTTTTTTTAGAGTGAACTTTAGCCTATTTTTAAAAACCTTTGTCCTTATGATTTCGAATTTGTTAAGTTTTCTTTTATTTCTTTTGGTTTTATTATATTATATTAAAGATATTAGTCTTTTTATTGTAATTCGATTTCTTTGTTTAACTTTTCTATATCTTCTTTATATTTGTTTTTTTTTAATATATATTATTATTATTCCATTTTATTTTAAATATATGTAATAAATTTAAATTAATAAAAAACAAATAAGAAGTAAATAAAAATACATATATTTTTATTATTAAGTTATAAAATAAATATATTTTTTTATAATAAAAAATACAAATCAATAAATCTTTATATAAATATAAATTATTATATATTTAAAAAAAAAAAAAAATTAACAAAAAATAAAAAATATTTATAAATAAAAAAAAAATATTTATATATAATAAAATGGATAAATAAAAATAAATAGAAGATCTTTTTTTATACAAATATTTTTATAAAGACGAGAAGAATTTCGACCAAAACACAATTTAATAATACCAAACAATAATCAACTGTTTAAATTCTGACTAAATAAAATTAAAAGAACTAATATAATTTATTCATTAAAAAAGAATAATTCCCGATTCTGCTCGTAGTTTATTATGGCGAATTTTATTAAATTACTTACCTTAAAACCGTAAATTATGGATTTAAATACTAGAAAATAATACAAAACACTATGAATAATTAGTTGATGAATATATAGTTTAGAAAATAAAAAAGGGAAAAGATTAATAATAATAGGAGGATTTTTCACAAAACAATAATAATTTTAAATAAATCACTTTTTTAAGTTGCTAAGATCACCCTTTAAATAGGAAACATTCTTCCTCATGGAATAACCATTTTTAAGATTTAGAATTATGGAAAAAAATATAAAAAGATACTTCAAGAACTAGAAGGGAATATTATTAATAAAAGTGTGAAAAAATTAAACTTTATAATGGACAAATAGCCAACTTAGCTAAAAAAAATGAAAACGAGGAAACATATTAGGATATTATTACAAGAATTCTATTTTTATTTACAAAACTTAACCCTTAATTAGGCTATGTTTAAGGTATGAATGAAATAATAGGTTTAATTTTTTAGTGTTTTAATAGTGAATAATAAGAATATTTAAAATATAAAGCAGAAAGTGATTCATTTTATTGCTTTTCGATAATAATGAGTAAAATAAAACCAATGTTTAACGTATATGAGTCTTAAAGTGATCATTAGAAACATATATTAGAGAAGTTTTTAGATTTATTTAGAAAAGTAGATAATAATTTATATAATCATTTCAAAAAATTAAACATAGACCCAAAATGTTATTGTTTAAGATGGATGTTAGTGTTTTTTTGTCAAGATTTTTAGTATTTTTAGGCTTTATAGATATGGGATTCACTTATTTTAACAGACAATATTGTCGAATTTGTGAATTATATATGTGTAGCTATACTATATATTAATAGAGATGAACTTATATAGAAAAATTATGGAGAAATTTTAATTAAATTGTAAAATATTTCAGATATGGATATAGAAAAATTAACAAGAATTGCTTTTAATTTATATAATTAATATTCTAATAAATGAGTGGATGATTTAAAATAAATAAATATATATATATATATATATATATATATATATATATAAATATATATATAAATATATAATTTTTTTATATAATTAATTAATTAAATATTATAAATAACCAATATAAAAATGGGATAATAGAATTCTTTTTAAATAAATCGAAAAATATATGAAGATTAAGATTATGATATAATTTCTAATTATTCTGATATAAGATATGGTTAAATGAAACTTCTATAATCTAAATAATATCCAGATGATTAATATGCACTTATATAAAAAACATATTTCGATGAAATTTTATGGGAATAGAATGTTGAGATGTCTAAAATTATGTTTTTCTTAGATCACCCTAATTTAGTCAAATTAATAAATTTTAACTCAAAAAATTCTTCGGAATATTTATGTTCATAGCATTATCAAATAACTTTCCTTTATTAATATTTTCATTATGATCTTTCTTAGGAAATTAGATCTCGTTAATAGGTATCTTTAGACTTTAGAGAAGACGAATTATGGTATTTATTTATTTCATTGATTAAAGTATGTACATATTTATGCCAAAAATATGTATTTCATGCTGATATAAGACCATACAATATACTGTTGACTGAAGAAGGCTTTGTTAAATTAGGAGAGGTGTTTGGAGCTTAAAAAAATTGCGCTTTTTCTCTAATATAAAGTGGAAATTTAAATGAATATTACATATCACCTTAATAATTGACGGAATTAGGTTAATTTAGCGGGAATTCAGCGAAAATAAATGAAAAGAGTTGCGTATTTTCTATAGGAATGGTAATGTTAGAATGCCTTAGTTTAAAAAATGTAAGTAATTTATGTTATGATAGAGAAAACTATATAATTAAATGGTAAATAGTGGAAGAATTATTAGAAATAGGAAAAAGTAAATATTCTGAGAATTTAATAAATTGTATTAAATTATGTTTAATTTAAGAAGAAGTAAAAAGAAATAATTTTTAAGAATTAGATTTTTATATATAAAAAAATATGGAAAGAAGAAGAATAATAGATAGATTATCTTTTGTAGAAATAAAAAATATCGAAGATAATTCTTATATTTTAAATAATAATAATAATAATAATAATAATAATAATAATAATAATAATAATAATAATGAATTTTTTTTGAAAAATTAATAAAAAAATATTGCTTCATTAATTTAAAAATAATATTAATCATAAGATTTTCCAATTAAAATAAAAAGTAAAATATATTATGATATAAATGATATAACTAAATATAATAATTAAGAAAATAAATCTAAATAATCTTAAAATATTAATAATTAAAAAATATAATAAAATGAATAAAATATAATAAATAATAATAATAAAAATATTAATGATGTAAATTCAAATTTATATAATAAATAATTAAAAAAATAATATATATATATATATATTTATATTTATATTTATATTTATATTTATATTTATATTTATATTTATATTATTAATTTATATTTTAATATTTTTTTTTACATATTTTTTTTATTAATAATTAAAAGAATCATTTTAATAATCCTGAAGATTCTATAAAAAAAGTTAATACTGTATAATATATTGAAAACAAAGCAACTTTTTAATAATCTATTTTAGATGATTATTAACATGCTTCCTAGTCTAATTAATAAGAATAATTAGTGATATTTTAACCCTAATATTAGGATATTATTAAAAATTAATTCTAAGAAGTTAATTTACCTTAATATTAAGAATTATGCTAGCCAGTTTTAACAACTTTTCTTTAACCAGTTCAATAATACATTCCTATTTAATAATCATTAAGAACTGAAAATATTTAAAATTTTCAAATTTAAGAAGTTTAACCTATTCATTATTAATATTTACCTCTTGTTTAAAATGTTTCTAATTCAGTTTAGGTTTATGATTAAGATTTCGGAAATTCGATTGTTTAATAGCCTGTTTATAGCTAAGTTTATATTTAGGATTATTAATAAGTAAGTACTCCTTAATAATAATATATTTAAAGTTGATATTGATTAAAATATATTTAAATATTTCGAAAAATGTTAATAATTTTGAAATATAAATAATATAAATTATATATTATATATATAATAAAAAAAAGAAAAATACTTTTATTTTAAATATATATGTAATTTTCTAAAAATTTAAATGATTTTTTTTTATTTATTTCGAAAATGATTATATTCATAATAATATAAATAATACTTTTTAATATTATAATCAATAAAAAAAATAATAAAATAAAAGAAAAATTATTAATATGTCTATTTATTAATTTTAGTTTAAAAATAAAAAAATTATATACATATATATATATATATATATATAAATATATATTTATATATTATTTTTAAATAAAAAGATATTTATTTTTTTATTAATTTTATTTGACTAAAAGAAATTCTTAAAATAATGAATACAAATAATATACAAATTATTTTTTTTATTAAAAATTATAATCATTTTAAAGATGTTTTATCCATTTATTTAATTAAAACTTTTACAAATCTTCTTATATTAATATTTTCTTTAATTAAATTAATAGGCATCATATTTATCATTTATATTGTTCTATTTAACTTATTTAAAATAATTAAATACAAAATATTTATTCAATTAAATTTTTTATACTTATGTTTTTAAACTACTTATTTTAGGTAACCAAAACAATAAATAGGCAAAAAACATTAAAACAGAAAATATTGCAACTAATGAAGTTTACAAACTTTTCGCAGAATCAAGTTTATCGTAAATAAAAGAAATTTCAAAATTTAATAAATATTAAAAACTCGGTCTTACATAACTATAAAATGAGTTTTCTTTTTTATTTTTAATATATAATGATATATATATATATAAATATATTTAATTTTATACCTAATTCTATAAATTAAATATTTGAAAGCATATATATTTAAGATTTATTATTTTCTAAATATTCAATAATATTGCTTTTAAAAATATTAAAATAATGCTAAATTACATTATTAATTCCTATTTTCATATTTCCTTCAATTATAGTCTCGCATTAATTTCTATCTTAAATTTCAATAAATTAACATGGGTTTTTATAAAAAATATTAAAATATTAAACTCTAAATTAATACATAGTAGATAATAATTATAAATTAAACTAAAATAAAAGATATATAAATATATACTTATATAAATAAATTTTACTTCTTTAAGTTTTCCATTATATCCTAGTAAATCTTTTAATTTAGAAAGTGCTTATATAGTAACTTTTTATCCATTAATATCAAAATCTGGTTAAATAATCATAATTTTCTAAACATTTAAATAATAAGCAATAGTATTTTACATAAAAGTATGTTCATAATACTATGGCCATAGGAATTTAATAGTTGCTTTTTAGTCAAAAATAGAATAAAAATTGATACAAGAATAAATTAATGTAAAAAAAAGAATTATAATATATCTAATAATATAACCTTCTGCCCCTTTATATTTATTTGCTTTATATTTTTTAATGATTTTTTTTCTTTTTTTCATTTGTTTTTCTAAAGTATTATTATCGTCTTCTTCTTCATTATTATTATTATTTTTAATGTTTATTTATTAGTTTTTTAATTCGAATTCTTCCCCGTTTTCCGATTCGTCTGAAGTGTCAAATCCTTCTTATTTATTTTGACTTTTTTACATTTATTCTCTAATTGAAATGTAACTTGAAAGAAATTTATCACAATGTTTATGTAGATAATATATATGTTTTTAGGGAATATCGAGAAATAAAAAAAGTATACTTTCCCTTTAATTTTTTATTAAAATAGTTATTATTATGAATACAATTACAGCAAAAATACATATTATTAGAGTCACGATTAAAGTTAAAATAAGTTCTATTTCAACCTATTAAATATTATCTAATATATTAGAAGCTGCATATTCTGATTATTAGATCAGTTTATTATATATAGAATTAAAAAAATTAACCAAAAAAGTAATTACTTAAGCACTTTAATATATATTAGTTTATAAAATGTTTCCTTTTCCGAATGAATTTCCTATATTTGCAAAAGTAAATACAGTATTTGCAATATCTATACTATCTGTTTTGTAAAATGAGGAATTAAAGTAGATTTTAAATTAGATTTTTTCGTCTTTAAATTTATCGAAGAAATCCTCGTATTAAAGGTTATTTAATTATTTGTTTAAGTTAATAATTTACATACAA
Source organism: Ichthyophthirius multifiliis (assembly GCF_000220395.1). Taxonomy (NCBI): domain Eukaryota; phylum Ciliophora; class Oligohymenophorea; order Hymenostomatida; genus Ichthyophthirius; species Ichthyophthirius multifiliis. The sequence continues at coordinate 92,180 of NW_004086173.1, read as the reverse complement.
GTCTAGTTTATATTTTCGTTTATTTTTTCTAAACTCCATTTTTATAAAAGCATTTCTTTATTTTTTTCCATAGAAATATTTGCTTTATTTATAATTTAAGAAACCAGTTTATTCATTTCGAAAATTCTTGAGTTTATCCTTTATATTATATCTATTCCTAATTTATAACTATCCATTCTTGAAACACTAAAGAAATACATAAAAAGGGATAATCCAATTATTATTATTGTCCAAAAAAGCGACAAATAAATAAAAGCGCTTATTAATTAATGATCATGTTATGTATTTAGGGCTTTCCTAATTACTTCTGTAGAATTAGATTAATTAAAAATATGATAATCTTCCGCATCTTCGTATTTATCCCCTATTTAATTTTTAAATACGCTATTTTCTTCATCTTCCGTTATCTCTTCTTTATCGTCGTCTTCGATAATATTTTCTAATCTATTATTATATAATCTTTTAAGCCTAATGCCTTTCCCGTAGTCCTTAAATTGATTTATATTAAAAACATCTTCCTAATCAACAGAATTCTAAGAGTTCCCAAAAGACTCGAATTGACTTTATTAAAAATCTTATTATATTTTATATAAATCAAGCACAAATTTAGTTAAATTATCATTTTTGCAATTCAAAATATTATCCGGATCAACAAATAAAGACTTACGATTATTATCTAAGAATTAATTATTATTATCTTCTAAAGATAATTTAGAGAAAAATCCATTATTATTTTTATCGCTTGAAAGTCTATTTTTATTAATTTTTTTGCTATTATTAGAACTAGTAATTTATCTGGAAAAAAAGACTGTTTATTACATACTAGATTTTTCCGTTTTTTCTATTTTAAATTGATATCCTATAATTTCTTTTTTATATTGACTCTCATCTAAAATAGTATTTTCATCCCCATTATTTTCTAATAATTCCATGTCTATTTTCAGGTTTTATATTTAGCAATTATATGCTGTTTATTAAGGATTTCCTTCTTAGTTCGTTTATGTGTATAGGAAATCTTTCCCGTTTTTCTCAAAGTATTTTTTCTCACTTTACCAATCAGAAACTATAGTTTCGATTAAAATTTATTTATTCTTCACATGGGCTATTTCTATTCCGAAAAAAAGAATAACTGACGTAGAAATATCCATTATCAACCCAAATTTATCCGTGAGGATATAACAAGTCTATTTTATCGAAGTATCCGCATTATAATTAACTAAAAAGGTCTAGGCATCATCTGTAAGTATACTTACTCTATAAAAAAGTGCCACAAGATAGCCATTTTTACTCCTCCCAAACTTTTATTAATCCTCATTAATATAATTCGAGTCAAATATTCCCAAGGAGACATTCTCAAAATATCTTTACATAAACTACTGATGAATTTCACTATATAGATTAGGTATAATCAATTAAATTTGCTTCCCTTAAATTTCCTCTTTCTAATATCCAAAGAGTACCGAAAAAATTAAATTAACATTCTCAATTTAGCCTACTTCACCCTTTTTATTTTTAACCAAAGAATAAGCAATCGGCTCGTTTTTAAAATCGAGTATTTTTTCGACTTTATCTTCATTATTTTCATCTAATTATGCTAAATTTTTAGCTTTTTCGATTAAAATTTCCCCATTTTCCCTATCATTGAGTACGTATATAAGGTATTTTCCAAAAGTCTTTATTGTTTAAGGTATTTTGTTGTTTATTTTCTACATATCATGATAATGTGATTTCGCCTCATGGACAGCCTATGATATTTTACTTCCTATTATATTTAATTTAAAAAGAGCAGGATTTTCCTCTTTTAATTCTGCCCAAAATTCCTTATGCATTTGTGCAGATAATTTCATATATTCTTCACATTATTATATATGGGAATCAAACGCGATTATTTTTACGATATCGTTTTCACCTTCATCATCGTTTTCATTTATTTAATCCAGATTTTCATTTAGGATTTTCTTATATCTATATATAATGAATTATTCATCAAACGAAGGCTTTGTTTTTTCCGCGATTTTAAATTATTAGAAAGATTTTTCCCTTTTATTTTTAAACCTTTCCATTAGAAAAAAAGCGTAAGAAATTCTCAATTTAGTACAATTAGGAAATTTCTTGAGTCCATTTTAAAAAATTCTATCAATTTCCTTAATTAGATTTCGGCAAGTTTCTTCCATTTCAGTTTCTTATTAGTTTCTTTTTTTTGATCTTTTTTATTTTAAAGGACAGTCTTCTTCCTGGCAGGTTTCTTTATGTTTTTCAACATAACCAATAAGTAACATATATGCATTTTTGTCTTTTTTTTAATCCTCAATTAATTAAAGTACATATCTTAAATGTCCTTAAATTTATTCCCCCGATCTGAATTTCATTTAACTTCTTATTAAAGTGTCTATTCGACTTTTTTTAGTAGTGAGCATAATCATCACTATAAACGGAAGTCCAATAAGCCATGAAATAAGTCCCCCGTTAAACTACATTCCTTATAAAATTTAACTAGTGAGTAAATTCGTATTAGTCCATAGATAGTAAGTAGTCACAATTTTATAAAAAAGGCCTACCTCTTGATCATAATAAGGATCTTCCATATTATAAACCCAATGTAAGGCTAAACTTAATGAAAATACTAAAAGTACTAAAAACCAGTCATTTCCTTGAGGAATAAAGGAAAATAGGATTTAGCAAAGTACTTTATTTAAAATAAAGGCCACTTCACCTTTCGAATCTTACCTAGCAGTTCTATCTTCGCTAGTTTGTTTTGGCTGAAAATATGTCAAGGCTACTATAGTACTTAGAAGCATAAATAAAAGATTAAAAATGGAAGATATTAGGGCATGAAAAAGATGCCAACCAACCCAACATTCGATTTCGGGGAAAGAATCTAATGTTAAAATGCCATTTTCGTTTACTGAGCATTATATTACAGATACTAAGGTTTCTGTTATAGGTAAAAAAAAGACTGTTACTAATAAAGAGGCAACTGAACGGAGAATAGATAAAGGCCAGGTTGTAGAGAATTTTTTTTTCGAAAAACTATAAGAAACGAATATTATATCGAGAATAATTAATAATATTATTAAATCTAAAAAATATACTGATGTGATAAATATATCATAGTTTATTCGAGGCAAATATTTATTTAAATCAAATAAATCAAAAAAATCAAATATTATTTGCAAAAATTCAGTTGCTTTCCATATATGGGTTATTTTCTAGTGGAACGGAAAAGAGTGCATTTATAAATAATCCATAGCTGTGGCAAAATAAACGTTCTTTATTGATTTTTAATATATATAATTATGTATATATATATATTTTATTTTTATTATTACTAAAACACTTTCGCCTTCTTCTTCTTTTAATAATACAAATAATACATTAAATGATATTAATTTTATTTATAATAAATATGCTTCAAGCCCTTAGTTCTCTTATGGAATAATATCTTTGTTTTTTTTATCGAAATCTTCCATTTATATATATATATATATATATATATATATTTATATTTTTTTTTAAAAAAAAAAAAAATATTATAAATATATATATATATATATATATATATATATATATATATATATACATATTTTATTTTTTATCTTTTATTAATTAACAGAAATAATTGCTTTAAAAAATAATATAATTAATAATTAAATAATTATATATAAACTTTATAATTAATTAAATATAAATTAATATAATAATTAATATACTTTTATAATAAATTCATATTATAATAAAAAATATGATAAATAAAATTAAATTTCAATTAAATAATAGAAACTATAACTTTAAAAATAATTTATTTTTTTAAAAATAACATATAAGATTAAAGATTTAATCTATATAAACATAATCACAAAAAAATTAAAAAAAAAAAATTTAAAAATATATATGAAAAAAAAATGTTTTGCAAATTCATTAAATTTTATTCATAATAAATTTATAAACTAGGAAATAAATAAGAACTATTTTCATATATATATTTAAAATTTTATATAAGGCAATATTGAAGATAATTAAAGCTTCAATGACAAAAACTTAAACAATGATACATCTTTTTAAATTATTGCTCTGGTTTGTAATGTAATAAAAGATAAATATTTAATAATAATAATGCAGATCAATAATAAAATAAAGATTATTTAAATCCAGAAGAAAATAACGATTAAATTTCAAGCAAATAAATTAATAATGAATTCAAAAAAAAGTATATTTTTCTTATTTTATAAATAATGAATAATTAAATATATTAATATTTCCTTTAAAAAATAAAAACTTCGAAGAAAAAATATCTTAGTTACAAACACATTAATTTAAAAATAAAATTAATAATAGTAATTATGAGTAAAAAAATAGTATATTTTTAGTCTAATTAATATAAAATATTTATATAAATATATTTATGTGAGAATTCTTTATAAAATATTAAATATATTAAAGAGAAAATATAAATTATGTAGGAATAATATAAATGATTTATTATTTTTATATATTAAAAATATAATTATATATGGATTTTATTTTTATAATGATATATTTAAAAAAAAAATGTAATTTTATTTTTTATTGTTTATATTTTTTTTTATTGTGTTTTTTTAAATATTTTTTATTTTTTTAAAAATAAAATAATAATATAATTTTTTTTATTTAAATATAATTTTAAATATTTCTAATAATAGATAAATAAACGGAAAATTATAAATAAATAAATAAAATTTAATACATAAAAGGTCCCAAATAAAAAAAAAACAAAACAAAAATTAAAAAGGATTAATATTTGATAAAAAAAAAAAAAAATAGAAAAAAAATATTATATTTAAAAATAAAATTACTAAAGAAATAAAGATAAAAAAAAAGGGAAAAAAAAAAAAAAAATTATTAAGATTTAATTTATTTTATTTATAATTTAAAATAAAAAAATATATAATTGTGTTTTATCTTTTTTTTTATTTAAAAAAAAAAAAAAAAAAATCAATAAAAAGCACAAAAATAAAAGGAATAATAATAATAATAATAAAAAAAAAAACTTAACAAATTCTTTAAAAAATTAAAGAATATAAATAATGTTTTTTTTCATTTTCTTTTATTAATATTCCCTTTTTTAAAATGTATTTTTTTTATAATTTAGTATTGAAATGATTAAAAATTAAAATTAAATATTTATTTAAAGAGTTTTTTCAATTCCAGAACATTACATGTTCTCTGAAATCATTTTTTTTCAATTTCTTTTAAATTTTTTCAAAAGAAAATAAAATATCTTCATCATCATCTTCCTCATCCTCTTGTTAATAAAAAAAAAATTAATTATTTTAATCATAAGATTTTTATTTTTCTTCTTAATCAATAAAAGATTCATCTTAAGCTTCTAGACTATCACTGTTTTCTTGATTTTACAAACCATTAAAAGTATTAGGTTCTGTTTCGTTATCATCATCATCATTGTTGTCATCATCATTATCATCATTATTATTATTAATATTATTATTATCATTAATATCATTTTATTCTTCGTCATCATCTTATTAAACTCTTTCTTGTATTTATTTTATTATTCAATTAAATACTCGTAGACTTAATTAATTTATTCAAAAGACTAAAATATTCAGGATAAGTACTAGTTAAAATGTCTTAAAAATTAATAAATTATTAAAAATAATTTTCTGTATAAAAGACATAAAAAATCACTCCAACACCCATATTTTTAGCACTCCAATTTTAATTCGAAAAAAAAGCCTAAATAATAGAACTATCAAGAATTGACGTAAATTCATAATCATCTAAAAATTTTGAAAAATGTTCTTTTAAAAAATAATAAGAAATATCTACTGGAGTAACTAAATATAAATTCCATTTTAGATTTTCCATTATTTTTTACTCAGTTTGGATAATCTCATTATCAGTAAAATTCTATCTCATACTTCTTACAGAAAACTAATTATGAGTATCAGATAACTTTAAAGATAAACAAAAAGATACTAATATATATAAAAGACATTCTCTTTCTGTTTGATTTTAGTTTTATGATAATAAAGAATCAATGTACATAAATGATAATATTGTTTCATTTATTGTTATAGGAAGTTAAAACTGTCTTTTTTTATAATATCATTTGCTTGAGGTATAATTCTGTTTATTAGCTTTAAAAAACTTAATTCACGTATATATGATGGGTTTCGGTTAATTTAGATTTAAGATTGTTCTCTTAATAATTTATTTTACATTTATTTTATATATTATTATTATTTTTTTTATTTTTATTTTTTTTTATTTATTTATTTATATATTTATTTGTATAATTTTATTTTTTTATATATATATATATTTTTTTTTTTAAAAAAAAAAAAAAGTGATGTGTAAAATATTTTTAATTTCTTAATTTTTATGATAAAATAAGAATTTTTTAAAAATAGTTTTATGTGTGTTAATTTTATATGAATTTTTAATTTTTTCTTTTTCATAATATATTTATTATTATATTTTTATCTTTCTATCATAAATTTTTAAAATTTCTGTTAAATTTATTATTTCATTTAATTTTTTTATTGAATTTATTTTCTTAAAATAAATCTAAAGATATAAATATAATACAAAAAAATATTTATTTTACATTTTTAAATAAGAAAAATATATATAAAAAAAATGTTATTTTATTTTTTAATAATAGATTAAAAATAATAAAACAAAATTAATTAATTTAAAATATAAAAAATAAAAATTTTAACATTTATAATTATCTATAAAACATATTTTATTTTTTTGTTTTTACTTAAAATATATTAGTATTTTTTTTTTAAATATTAATACATATTTATAAGTTATTTTATTTATATATATAATAATTTAAAATTGTTTTTGAAAAAAATTTTTAATTTTATAATGTATTCTAATTAACTAAAAATTTTTTTAAATAAAAATTTTTCAATTATTAATAATGATTGTAATTTTAATAAATAAAAATTATAAATAAAGTATGACGTAGATTTTCATAAATATAAATGAATGATTATTTAAAATAACTTATTTAATTAAAAAAAAATATATAACGAAAAACAAAAAAATATTATTAATTTTTGAACAAAAAAATTATAAATATTATAAAAATATATATAAATATTAAAAAAATAAATATTATATTATATTATATTAAAAAATCATAAATTATATTTTTTAATTACTAATTAAATTATTTTTAAAATAAAAAAAATTATATTTATATAAAAAAGAAGATCTTTAGGGTAATAGCAAAAAAAATATAAATATATATTATAGAAATAGATAATAATAATAAAAAAATATATAAATAATAATGTAATGATATATATAAATGTTTAAATTAAAAATAATATTTATATTTATATTTATATTTATATATTTATTTATATATCATATTTAATTTTATATTAAAAAAAGGAATATATATTTTAGTAATAATACAAATTATAAAATTATTAGGTAATTATATTTATAATAAACACTTTCTAATTTATTTTATCATTTTTATTTTTAAAATATTCATATATTGAATTTTATAAAATTAAAAAAATAAATTGTACAATATTAATAATTTGTATTTTTAAATTAAGAATTTATTTTATATTTTTATTTAATAATTGTAGCAAATATATTTTAGTTTCATTAAAATTTAATTCATTAAAAATAATCTATAAATTCTGTATTATAGAAGTTAATAAATATTATAGCCTAATTAATTATAAATATTAAATAATACATAAACAAAGAAACTAATTTATAAATCTTGCTTTGCTGAAAAAATTAATTTTATACTTTATCTGATTTATATATACTATTTTTTTTGTAAATACATTAATTTTTTATATGAATTACCTTATCTTTATAAAAAAAAAAAATTATTTAAAAAAAAAATATATATATATAAATTATTTAGGTTTAAAATTTGTAAAGAAATAAATATATTTGCTGAAAAAAAAAGTTTTTTGAAAATAAATTAATAAAGATATGTATTAAAAATTTATCTATAAGAAATATAAAAAAATATAAGAAAATAAATTATAAATAAATTTTTTTAATAAAAAAAATAGTAATTTTAAATATTATCTTGTAAATACTCCTAGTATTTTTAAAAATTAAGTGAGAAGAAAATTATTATTTTATTATGTAAATAATTTAATTGATATATAATTTATTTTAATTTTAGATTTTTTATATAAATAATTTTATATATTTTATTTTATTTATATATTTAAGAAAGAAAAATTATAATAATATCTAATTATATTTAATAAAAAATGATAAAATTAAATATATATAAAAAAAAGATGATATAATTATTAACAAAAATAATAATAATAATTAATTATTAAAAATCAATATAAAAAAAAAGATCATAAAAAAAAATAAGCCTTTAAGTAAGTAATAAAAATTCTAAAAAAATATATAAATGTAAATTTATAATATATAATAAATATAAAAAATAATATCAAAAAAATTAAATATGTAATATAAAAATAAATTGAATATAATTATAATTAAAATCGATTATTTATTTAAGTATAAAATTTGAATAAGAAATAAAAAAATATTATTAAAAAATATAATTAATTTTTAACAACATGTTTTAATATTAAATTAATAATAATTATAAAAGATATTATTTTTACAAAAATATAATTAAAATAAATATATTATATTTTATATAAAAAATCACTTTTCTACTTCCATTTTTTACAGATCTACTTAATTATTAATATTATTAATATCGTTATTTTCTTATTTTTTTTATATTTCTTCTTTTGGAACATAATGTAAATAAAGTAATTCATTTAAAACATATAAGCAATCTATATAATAAATGAAATATATATATATAAATTTATATATATATATATTCATATATATATATATATATATATATAAATATATTTTTTTATATAAATATATAATATATATTTATATATTTTTATTTTACCTTTTATTTCTTCAGCATTTATTTATACTTATAATTCTAAAGAAACTTCTTAAAGCCATCTTTCGTATGCTTCTTCTTCTTTAAGTACCATTGGATTATATTTATCTTTTAATTTAGATGATAATTCTAAACTTTATAAATGTATATAATTGATATTTGTATAAAAATTTATTTTTATATAAAATTATTTTTTAATATTATATCAAATTTATAATAAAAATAATATTATAAATTTTCTCTAATGTTATATAAATTATTTATAGAATTTAAAAATAACATATTAGTCAATTTTATATATTATTTAAAGATAAATTATATTCTTTTTATTTATATATAATATTACTATGGATCTATATTATATTATGAACAGCTTATAATAAAAGCAGATACTATAATTGTTTATGGTTTAAAAATTAAAGGAGCATAACTTCTATAACTATCAAATGTAATAATTTTTGTTGCACAAAAAATATGTTCCTCTTTTTCTTTTCTGGAACAAAATGTAGAAATAACTTAGTTTAATTAATCAAAAGGCATTGCAATATCGAAATCAAATTAAATAGCTTTTAGGATTTTACTTTCAGCAATACAAATCTTATAAAGTAAAATAAAAAAATATATTTTTAATTATAGTAATAAGAAATAAATATATATATATATATATATATATATATATATATCATATAAATATATATATATAATAATATTAAAACTAATATTATAATAATATAATAATATATTAATATAATAATATAATAATATAATTAAATATTAAAATAAATATTTTATTTTTTTTAAAAAAAATATATTAATATTACTTTATTCTTTATTTACTATAATGTTGGATCATCTATTATAGAAGTTGTTTCATTATTTTTTTTTGGAACTATTTTATGATAGTTTATTATTATTGGTCTCATTCTACAATGATCATATTCTCTTATTTTAAATGCCAACATAAGTGCAGCTGCACAATAAATCTTTTTAATAATTAATTTAATAAAATTTTATTTTTTTACAAATCTATCATAATTTAAATAACTTTTTCCTATAAAAAAATAATTAACTAAATGTATTCCTAATGATGTTATAGTATAACTTTCTCTTTTTTATATGAATGGATGAATTTTTATTTTATAAATATTTCATTTTTATTTTATATATATTTTTTACATTTTCATGTTAACCATTAAATCTATTATAAATTAGGCATTCCCGTTCATTATTTTTTTTTATATCTCAGGAGAAATTTCTAACTCAGAATTTTTATTATGTTCTTTTGAAAAAATTTCACTTTTTTTATATAATTTCATATTAAATATTAAATTATTTTTAATAAAAATAATATAAAGAAATTAAAATATAATATAAAAAAATTATATGAATATATATAAAAAATAGTAAAAAATATTATATAATTAAATATATATATAGATATATATATATATTATTATATATTTATATATTTATATAACATTTAATTAAATAATTATAATTATATATTTTATGGGAAATAGTAATATTATATAACATAATTAATGGTTTGAAAATTAATTTTTTTGAATATGATTTTCCTTATAATTCTGATTATGAATATATTAAAGATTTTCAAGCAATTTCAATTTAAAAAATACTACAAAATAATAAAACTCGTTTATTTCCTAAAAGATTTTCATATAATTAAATAAAATAAAGTACAAATATCGGAAATTGTTATTTTTTGAGTATTTTTAAATCTTTAATTTTTACTCGTAATATAAATTTTATAAAAAGACTTTTTTTTCCAAACTAAAAAATACGCTTTTTTCATAATGGAAAGCCTGTGTTTATTTAAGTAGATGATAGGTTTTTATATAATGAAAAATCTATGTTATTTTATGGAAGTGAAGTTAATAATAATAATTTGTATTTTGCTTTTTTGGAAAAAGCTTGGGCTAAATTTAATGCAGGCTATTTCCTTTCATAAAAATAAGCAGTAGATTTTGCTATTTTGGAAATTTTAGATATACCGGTGATTGGTTGGGACATAAAAGATGCTAAATTGGATTTGTTACAGGAATTTTTAGATAATAAATATATTGTTATAATTACTACTAGGAATTGTTTGGAAGAATTTTAATTCAAATATCATTCTTTGAGCCTTTTTTTGGTAAAAGACGGGATTTTTTATCTACAAGATACTATTAATAGGACTCTTAAGTATAGTTTGTGTGAATTTTTGTAAAAAATCTAGTATATTTCAGTCGGGATTTTAAAGGAAGGGTATTAAAGTTAAAATATATTTTTTGAAAATAATAATATATAAAAAATTTAGTTTAGAAGTAATATTACATAGTTTGTATGTATTTCTTTTTAATAATTTGGAGATGATATATATGATTTTTATTTATAAATTTTCTGTGAATAAATTTTATTTTTTTAGGGATTTTTTAGAAAAGATAAATATATATTATTTATTTAAAATTTAAATAAAGAAAACAAGTTTTTTTTAAAAATTTTGGAAGGAAAATGTTATTTTTTAATTATTAATTTTTTAAAGAAAAAATAAGAAAATTATAATAATTCTTGTTTTTTTAATTTTATGTATAAGACTTATTATAAATTATTTAATGATAGTTTATTTAATATAAATTAATATTTTTTAAATATATATTTTTTGAAAATAAAAATAAAAATAAAAATAAAATCAATTTTAATAAAAAAAATTAGGATAAAGGACTTTTTTTTTGTTAATTTAAACAAAAAATAAATAAAAATTAAACTAATATGAAATAGATGAAATATTATATAATAATTAGAGATTTTTTTATTTTAGAAATTATTATTTATTTATTTTTAAATTAAATTATAAAACTTTTAATTATTTATTCTTAATTATATTTTTTTTATTACAAAATTAATAAAACAAAAAAATGGTCGTTTTTTTTTAAAAAACTTTAAAATGTTTCCTTACTCTAGTTTTTTTTTTTTTTTTTCTGATTGTAATTTTTTTATATTTAATCTTTTGAAATAACTTTATCAAAATTATTTATAAAATAAAATTATAAATTTAAACATTATATAAGATTAGAAATTTTAATCCATATTAGAAATACTGCCTAACTGAATAGTTAATATTTATTTTAATTATTTATAATTATATATTATATATTTTTTAAATTTATATAGTTTTTGAAAGTACGCAAATAAATTTTCTGAAATAAAATATTTATAAATTAAATAAAGATTAGACTATAAATTTAATGTCAAATTAATAATTATTTTAATAAAAAATTATTTAAATAAAATATAAAAAGAATATACAAAAATATATTTAAATATAATATTTTTTTAATATACAAACATATTTTATGGCTAAATATATATTTAAAATAGAAAAAAATATATATTTTTTATAAGTAAAATAAATATGTAATATACAATTTATCTTTGAAAATAAATATCAATAATCAATATAAGCACTAAAAGGGATATATGAATTTTATTATATATCTTAATGGACTATTATAGAATTATTTATTTAAAATGAATTTATATTTTTTCCACTATCATAATTATTTAAAATTTAAATAGATGTTTTTTAATTTTTTCATATTAATTATTTTCAGTTGAAAAATGTTTTTTTTTTACAAATGAAATATTATTAAGGCTGTTATTATTATTATTATTATTATTATTATTATTATTATTATTATTATTATTATTTTCGTTTTTATTGTTTTTATTTTCGTTATTATAATTTTTATTATTATTATTTTTATTATTATTTATATTTAAAGAATCATTTATTATACTTAAAGATACTTTTCTTAAAATATTATTACATGTAATATTTCTTTAAATTTAATTTTATTAGATTTTGTTTATAAATTAGTTTAATTTTTTACATCTATTATTATTTGAATTTTCTCCTCCTTAAGAACTTTATGCCATATTATTTATACTACTATTGTTTGTCATATTTAACGAAAATGTTTTTTAATGATTAATTATAATATTATTGCTACTATTTATATGTTTATCTTAGCTCTAGAAAGCTTCTTTATTATCAAATGATATATAAATTGATTAATTTGGGAATTATGTGGATGCTCCTACTGATCTTTCTTTGTTTTCGATACTTTTATTTACATTATTTAAATTTTAAGAAGTGCGTTTAGACATATAGGGTATATATTATTTTTTTATAAAATTTAAATTTTATTTAATGAGTGAATTCAATATCTCTTCGAATTTTTAAATTTCTGTTTTAAAAATTTCAAGATGCTCGTTTTCAGTTTTGGGTTTTTTTACTAATTTTAAATATTATATGAATTTATTATAGAAGAAATTTAATCATATTCTACTTTTACAAGAATATTTTAATAGTTTATATTTATGTCTTTTTTTTAAGTATTTATTTCTAACAAAAAATTATCAAAAAGCTTTATTTTATTTGAATAGTCTTATCTTATTTTTGATTTAATTTTTTAAATTTATTCAATTTATTCGACTTATAAACGCATAAAAAAATCAATTATATTTTGAAAGTTTTCATTGAATTTTTTTTCTTCTTATTCTATATATTTATTTACATTTATTTATTTTATTTGTATTGATTTTAATTCGTTTTCTGTATTTTCTATTATTTTATTTAATTGAATTAAGAAGTTATCTAAATCAATTTTCTTTTCATTATATGCTTTTTTTTCACTTGTTTTTCGAATTTCACACATTTCATTTCCTTACATAAATAAATTAATTGTACATTTACTACAATAATATTAATTTAAATATTATTATGATTTTATATAAAACTTTCCCTTTTTTTTATTATTATTTATTTTAGAAAAAAAAAAAAAAAAAAAAATTGATACCTTTTTTTAAGGATGGTTTTTGCATTAAAAATTAGCTTTTGAATTTTCTTGTAATTAATCTTCATTTAATAAAGTTTAAAAAAATGTCTTTTTTTAGGTAAGTATTTATTCGTTTTCGTTTATATTTTATTTTATTGAATTTGTTTTTGTGTGTTTTTTTTAATTAATTAATTTATGGTTTTCTATTGTTTGTTTTTATTTAAATTATTTACCATATTATATAGTTGTTATTTTATTTATGAATTTTATTATGCAATATTTAAATTCATTTGTATATTTTTTTATTAACAAAACAAAAAAAAAAAAGCTATTTAAATTTTTTTTTTTTTTTTTCTTTTTTTATAAATTTAAAAAAAAAATTATAATTTATAATTTTAATAAAAAAATTAATATGTTTTTTTATCATAAAAGTGCAAAATGTACATTATATGATCTTTTATTCCAATTCGAATCATAATTATAATCACCTGGTCCTGGAATTTTATTAATATTTTATTTTTGGGAAAATCTATCAGCTTTTGGAAAACTTATTTAATTTTTCTATTTAGGAATTTATTTTTCATTATTATCTTTTGCAATTTTTAATATTTTATCCTGTTCGTCTACTTCTTCGATTTTTTTATCTTTAAATCTTTCTGCTGCTATACCAAATCCTAAATTAGGAATATTAGTCTTTATTTCCGAATCTATTTACTAGTTTTATATTTTATGTTCAATATCATAATAATTTAATTAATAGGAACCAACTGGTGGTCTTTTTTCTTTATTATGAAAACATATTAAATATGATTAAATTTTATATGTATAAAAAAAATACCTTTATTAACAAAATCAGAACGTCCATTTTAAGATTTAAAAACTGCTGATTATTATTCATTTTATATTTATTCATTAATAGAATTAGTATATGTCCCTGGACCAGGTATTTCCTATATATATTTAATTTTTTATTTCTATAAAATATATATTTTTTTTACATCTATTTAGTCTTTAAATCTTTTTTCATTAACACCGAAATTTCCTTTATATCCTTTTAATAGATTTTATATTACTCTATCTTTTATCTGTTTTTATATATTAAATTTTTATATATTTAGGCATTTTGTATATTAATTTTTTTACAGTTTGCTTTATTTAATATTAACCTGGGCTAGGTTAAATTTCATATATATTTTTTATTCAAATCTTTAATTAGAGGATAAAAAGGGAGGTTTTTTAAATATCGAATCCTATATATAAATAAATATATATTTATTTACATATATATATATTAATATTTATTTATATATTTATACGTATTATTTATTTGCAAATAATCCAGAAACTTTTGGATCATATTGACCAGGACCTATTAAAATTTGCTATTATTTTTCAATAGAAAATCTATTTGGAGTAAAAGATCCGAAATTTTAGAATTTTTCTGGTTTAATTGTTTTTTTAGGAATTGAATTATAATAATATCCAGGTCCAGGTGTTGCTCCCTTTATATATTTTTTTATATATAGTAATATAAATTAAAATATATATTTATATATAAATCAAATATATAGTAAATATTTTATTATACATTTATATATTCTTCATCTTCTTATTCTTCTTAATTTTCTTTTTTTAATTTATTCTTAAGTCTTTAATTTGCTTATTCTTTAGATTAATCAAGTATAAATCCAGGACTTTATTTAAGCTTATATATTGGTATTTATTTATTTGTAACATCATATGTACCTGGGCCTATATTTTCTTATTATTTAATTAATATATTATCGTTTCTGGATTTATATTTATGCCATTATGTTCCTTTATATTTTTCTTTTATTAATGAAGAATAATTTATTTCATATTATCCAGGCCCAACCTTTTTTTTTTTTTTTAATTTTTTTCTTATTTTAATTAAATTTTTATATTTACAGAATCTTATTTTGTTCCTTAATATGAATGCAATGGTAATTAATTCAAATTCATTTAATTTTCTTTATTTTGATTTATAAAATATATATATATGTATTATATTTATATATATTTTTTTCAAACCTTCATTTTCTGTATATCCATATTAATTATATTTAGAAGGTATAGAAGGTACAGATTAATATTTATTAAGTTTTAATAAATGTGAAATAATATAATCGCTATTTTATATATTTTGTTTTTTTGATTTCATTTAAAATTATTATTCGTCATAATCATATGATCCTGGACCAGGAATTAATTGCTTTTCTTTAGTTATATAATCTTCGAATCTTAAATATATAATAATTTATTTATGTATATATGATATTATATATATTTATTTATTAATAAAAATATAAACCTTTTTTAATTTCCGCAAAATATTTAAGTAGGTTTTTTATTATTATTTTAGCTTTTAATATTTTTATTTAATAATTATTTTTCATTATTTTAGGGAATTTTTTGTATATTATAATCACCAGGACCAGGTGTAATAATTATTTATTAAAACTCTTTTTATCTTTCAACTGTAGAATTAAAACCAGCGTAAAGTTTTTTAATATTATAATTTTAATGAGCTAAATAACTTCCTGGACCTAAATTAGATTATATTTATGAAAATTATGGTAAATTTTTAGAAGATAAATAAACAAAAGCCATATATATTAAGTTATTTAATTTTAATAATTTATTTAATTAATAAAATGTATTTAATAATTATTTTTTTTTTATAATAAAATAATAAAAAAATGTCTATTTATAATTTATAATAAAATTAATTTCTATAATATATATTTAAGTAAATATATCTAATTGAATATATATTTAAATATAAATATAAATATAAATATAAATATAAATATAAAATAAATTATTCTATATTAAATATATATATAATTAATAAAATATTTATAAAAATAAAATATATTTCATAAATTATCATCAAAATAATTTTTTTTTTATCTTTTTTTTAAATAATTTGCATATTCATCATTTTATTTATCATCATCTTCCTATTTTACCCCACTAAAATCTATATAATCTTTTTTCTTCCATATTATTTCCTTTACTTATTCAAAACTTAATATTGCTAAATATACTAAACTTTTTCTTAAATAAATAACAAATCCAAAACTCCCTACTATGAACAAAACTTTCATTAAAACTCCTAATATACCTTTTCCTGGACATTTTTTTTAAACTGGAGATCTATCTACTCCTCTTTGACAATTATTTCCAGCAATTTTTCTATATCCAGTAGGTTCAAAATAATACTTATCGCATTATTCAGGCTTTGGTGGTTTAAAAAAATAGTCTTTTTCCGCTATACAAGGCCCCTATCCTTATCTTTCATATCCAAAATCACACTCCCAGTCTTCTTCAGTACACTCACATGTTTATTCATTGACTATTCTTTAGAATTGCTCTCCATTGAGGCAAAGTGAGTCTAGCTTTCGTCTTAAATAAGTAACTTTTTTTCCCATCAAACACTGTTTGTTTTAATATCCGTGTGGAGTCCATTATTCGTAGTCTTCATTTGTGCATTTTTCTGAAAAAACATTGGAGAAATCTATTGTTATTACTACTCCGACTTCATGAATTTCATTATTTATAAGCTTATCTATTCTGCCGATTACTATGAATGTCGTAGAAGTATTATTTGGTTCCGTTATGATGTTTTCAATCTAAATTTCTTCCTCAGAAACCTGGATTTTAGTCCAAGTTTAACCCTCATCTAGTGAATATTCAACTTCTTTAGTTTTTGAATAGTCTTTATCCTTTCCAATAACTATAATTGAACCATGATCGCCTATTTCAAATACATAAGCACCCTTTTTTAACTCATACCAAGTCAATCCAGCATCTCGGGATATATAAGTATTTACATTTTCTTTATCATGAAGTAGATATGGACCTACGTTTCCGTTTGCAAAGACTAGGCCTATGGCATTTTTGGACGAATAGAAGGAATTATATAGTGTATTAGAAGATGAGTGAATGTTTAAGTTACAGTTTAAGCCTTTGCATGTATTTTCGTTCTTTGGTTTAGGGATTCTTTGCCATATTGCGCCTTTATCGAATGTTATCATAGTCTCGATTTTTTGGAGGTCTTTTAATATTTAAGAATGAGAGTTGTCAATTTCTAAATGGTTGTCTTGTGTGTCTTCTCGGGAGTATATTTTGGTTATATGGTCGGTTTTTTCTTTTGTGAATATGTTGGATATGTATATACCATATATTCCTTCCAGTCTTTCAAAATCTACACGGCCATTATCAGAACGGACTTAGCCATTTAGGCTTGAAGAAAAATTTATTCCAGAAGAATCAGATATATAAAGCTTACCTAAAGGAGATGTTAAACCTAAATGGGAAACATTTAGAAATACTTGACCTTCTTCAGCATCTAAAATAGAAAATTTATGGTTTAAAAGCTCCTCTTATAAACGAATTTAGCGAAATTTTTAATCTTTTAGAGACGGATTGGATACTAAAAGTTATATAGCTAAGGTATCTTTAGATTACACTATTAATTTTTTATTTTAATTTATATTTATAAATTTTACATTATGCAACATATAGGTAGTTTTTATGAAGGTAAAATGCATTTCCTTTTTGTATTAAGAGCTATTTAGTGATAAGAAAATCGTCAGATAGATAGAAATTTCTTGATTCTATTAAAGGATTTCGATTTTGGTTTTTATTATCTAATTTTAATGTTAAATAAAAAATATATATAAATGTATATATATATATATATATATATATATATATATATATATATATATATATATGTTTTTATAAATATTATTTATATTTTCTGTACTTTTTGTTTCTTCTATCCAATAAATTCTTTAAATAGGAATTTAATTATTATATTGTTCAAAATATCCCCTTAATATTTTATTTATTTTTTTAATTTTGTATTTTTTTTTACCAAGAAAATTAGGATACATACTTAGTCAATAATTCCCATGTTTTTCCGTAGTTTTGAGATAAATATAATTATGAATAAGAAAAACAAGGTTATTTTGATTGTTTTGAAATATTATTTAGACATTATGTTGAGGTTTAGGCTAAATACAATTCTTTTTTTATAGGATGTGGTTTAAATTTATTTATTCTTTTAAAATAATTAAATAATAATAATAATAATAATAATAATAATAATAATAATAATAATAATAATATTTTTAATTATAATAATTATATACTTTACTCCATTTATAGAGAATGCCTTAAAGTTTTTGCCACAATCTAAAGTTATCCAATTTATATTACCGTTTCCTGCTAATATTATTATATTTTTATAAGATGGATTTCTAATTAATTCTTATACTTTGTAAGACTACATTAATTATTTATTTATTTATTTTTATATTTTTTTACTTTTTAATCTATTTATTGCTTAATTTTACTTGCTGATTTTTAAAGATTTTCATCTTATTTTTAAAATTCAATCATTTTTTCATTTGAACGATATATTGAACCTTCCTCGGTTAATATTATTATGTTATTTTCTATGTTTTAGCTTGTTTCGCACCATATTATATCTTGTATTTCGGAATCCAAAATTGTAGAATATTTGTAGACGTCTTATTTTTATTACATAAAACCTTACATAAGGAATAAAAATATTAATATATTTAAGTTTTTCATTTAATTATTTTTATTTCTCATATTTTTTATAATTTATTTATTAATTTAAATTAGATAATAAATAATTTACGAAAAAAATAAACATATTAAAAAACATTTATAAAATTTAAGTTAAATATATATTAAAATCTTTAATTAAATATAAAAAATATAAATATTTTTTATATTATTAATAAATAAATATATTATTATTTTATGTAAATTAAAAATATAATAATGAATATATATTGTTATTTATTTGATAAATTAATTATAACTATATATATTAATTTTAATTTCAATTAATAAAACGTAAAACTATCTGTTATATATTTATTAAATTATATTATAATTTTATGTTTTATATTAAATATATTATGATTTTCTTATCTTTTATTAATATAAATTAAATTTTATGTAAAGATAACTATTTTTATACAATTTTTATTATTATATAATAATATTATTTAGTTTTTAGACAATTTTTTTTTTTTTTATTAATAATATATTTTTTTTTTAATAATATTAACAAAAATATTATTTAATAAAATATTTAGATGATTAAAAAAAAATATAAATTATGAAAATAAAGATATTATATTTTATAAAAAAAAATAATTAATTATATTAAAATATATAAAAATAACAAAAATTATTTTATTTATTAAGTAACTTTGTATTTTTTCTAAT
The DNA here is from genome assembly GCF_000220395.1 of Ichthyophthirius multifiliis. NCBI lineage: Eukaryota > Ciliophora > Oligohymenophorea > Hymenostomatida > Ichthyophthirius > Ichthyophthirius multifiliis. Next base: position 72,101 of record NW_004086173.1, on the reverse strand, counting down.
TTTTTTTATTTATTAAAATATTTAAAATTATTTATATTAAATTTTTATCTATATAATTAAAAATAAAAAGTTAATAATTTTATTTTTCAAAAATAATCGAATAAAAAACAAATAAAGCGACAAAAAAGTTTTTTTTTTTTTTTTTTGATTAACTAAATGTAATTAATGTAAATAATATATTAAGAAATTAGATTAATATCTAAATTTTTTATTATTACTCTTAATTTATATAAAAATAAAGGAATTTACAATAAAATTAAAATCTTTAATAGATCAATAATACCTTAGAATAACTTTTAGAAAAAGATAATTTATAAATAGAAGATATTTTAAATGAATAAGGAATACTTTAAAATATAAGAATGAATACAAATAAGTTTGGAAATTTGTAAAAAAAAAAACAACAAAATTAAAAATAAAAATAAAATAATATTTATTATGTAAAAGTATGGTTAAAAATACACATTTTTTATAGTAATTAATATTTTATGCAATTGATTTTTCTTAAATTAAAAAATGGGAAGAGCTAGATGAATAATAAAAATATAAGTATACTAAATTTTAGAAATATATATTAAATTATATTTAATTTTAATTTTAAATATATAAATATTACTTATTAATTTTTATTTTAATTTTAAAAATTAATTTCTATATAGATTTCCTTATGTTGCAAGTGAAATATTATCAATATAAATACGATAGATTTAAGATTATATTTTAGAAGTGGATATAGTTGATGATAATGAAAAAAAAAATTAATAAAAATCATTTAAAATACATAGAGATATTGAATAAACAAAATTAAAACATAAAAATAGCGGAGATTAATGGATTTCTGAAAGTGAAGAAGATATAAAAACAGATTCTGAGCTTAATTACAATTAATTATAAATACCGGGAAATATATTAATTTAGAATATATTTAGCTTTATTAATAATATTGATAAAGAATTAAATAGTACTTAATGTGGATATTTTTATAAAATTGTAACTATGTTAATGGATGATTAACCATATGTATGTATATACTTAAAATATTTTTTTATTGTTTTATTTTAGTTTTGGAATTATTTATAAAAAATATTAAGATAATTGATAAATTAATAAATAATATATATTAAGCAAGTATTGCTAAATTAATTTAAATATTTATAATTGATTAAGAATTAGAATAATAATAAGTAGAAGATTATTAAGTAAATAAAATTATAATAATATATATTTTTAATATATATATATATATATAATATATATATATATATATATATATATATATAATATTTTTTTTTTATAAATATTTATTTATTTTTCTATAAATAGGATATTAAAATAGCTATTATTAATAAATTATTTAATAAATTTGATGTATCTTCTGATTTTGAAACTCATTAAAACATTTAGATGATATTTATAAGTATTATTGACTGTCCTTTCAAAAAAATATATTTTGAATTGAAAAAAATATTTATATGTTAATATAATTTAAGTATTTTAGTTAACTCGATTATTTTTAATAAATCATCTTCTTAACAAGCTTCTTTGTTACTATCATATATGCTTGAATAATATATTGAATTGAAAAATAATTAAGTTATTTTTTTTTTGAATATTTATATTTTTTCTTTAAATTTAATGAAATAAAAAAGAATAATAAAGATGATAATGATTAAAATATAATTAATAAAACAAAAACTATTATATAAAAAAAATTTCCAATTTAATTTATTATAAATTAAGCAAATAAATTAATATAGACACTTGTCTAAAATGAATACTAAGATAATAAAAAACAAAATAGTACACAATTTGGATGTATTGCTTAACTTTTTGGATTAAAAAATCTTAAATTATTAGACCTTGTTTATAATTTATTAAAAATTGGGTCAGAATCTGTTCTTAATTCTATTGTATAATTAAATTTTTTTGAATATCTTCTAGTATATATATATATATATATTTTAATAAATGCATATTTATATTAAATATAAATAATATAGAAATTAATTATTAAGCATGAATTTAATAATATTTTACAATTAAAAATTTAAGATATATTTGATTAATGTTTCGCTATTTCTGCTTATAATTAATAAATGAGAAATTCTATAATGTAATAGGCTAATTTTATTTAATTTTTAATCCAAAACGTATAAAATCCCAAACATAGGCCAGGGTATATATATTATTTTATTTAAAAACTTATTTGTTTTTTTAGAAAATATAAAAAAGATATAACTAAAGGTTATTTATTTATGCTCGTTAAATTTGGAAATTAAATAGAAAGTTATAAAGAAAAATTTGATTGGCTTTCTAAAGCTTTAGAATAAAGTATTTTTAGATAAATATTATTGTAAAAATATTATAAATAATTTAGATAAAGAATGGGATAAGATAAAAAACGATACATTGAAATAAATAAATGAAAAAGAAAAAATGACATTAGGAGGTATAGATCCAAAATTAAATATATAATCAGAAAGCATAATTAGCTAAGAAGAAATAACTATTTAAAATATTTAACATGTAAATTTAAATACTTATAATCATAAAAAAATATATAAATATATATATATATATATATATATATATATATATATATATATTTATATTCTATTTTTTATTTATTTTAATTAGAAATTATTAGCATTGTGTTAGAAAAAGCTTTATAAAAATAATAATGATGATGAAAATCAAAATGAAAATGAAAATGAAAACGAAGAGGAAATAGAAGAAATTGATGATGAAAGTATTATAGCGGTTAAAATCAATTATATATAAAAAAAATAAGAACAAGATATTTAGTAAAAATAAATTGAAGTATTTGATCAATAATAGTTTGAATATTTTTAATTTTGGAAAATTAATATTAATTATAATTTTGATGATTTAATTAAAGATTTGTGAATATACTTATAGTTAAGCATTATTTTTTGTTATTATTATTAAATATATAAATATAGATAAATATATAATTTTAGATTAATGTAGATTTATTTATATAAATAATGTATTTTCTTATGTTTTAATTAAGATTCTATATAATATATTTTTGTTTTTTAAATTATTTAAAATTTTAATAAGTATAATAAACCTAATGTCTTTATTATTAATTAAAATCATTATTTTTAACATAAATTATAATAGATATTTCGTCTTATACAAATTTTATTTAATTTTGAATATTATTAATATTTAAAATATAAATATTATTTATAATTTTAATCATTAATAAAAATTATTTAATTTTTCTATTAATTATTATAAATCATTTTTTTGACAAAAAATAAATTTAGTATTATTTTCTTATTTAATTAATTTATTAATTTAATAACTATTAATTTTTTTTTTTGATTTTAACAAAAATAGAGAGAATTATTAAAATAAATTTATAAATAAATATTATTAATTATTAGAAAAAAAAATTAATATTATAATTTTAAGATAAAGAATAATAAATTTATTTATATAAATTAAAATATTGTTTACTTAAATAATTTATTTTCCAAAAATAACTTATATGAATTCGTTTATTATATAATTTTTTTTTAAAAATATAAATAAACAGAAATATTAGATTTATAAAATAATAGCAATAAGAAATAAATATCTAAATAAAAATAAATATTTTATATAAAAAACAAATTAAATCTATTAATAAAATATAATTTTAAAAATAAAAATAATATAACTTATAAAATATTATATTTTAAATAATTTTATTTATTTTGTTGAGTAATTAATAAAAATATAAATATATATATATATAATAACTCTATATTTATATATATATATATAATAAAATTAAATATTAAATAAAGAATTAAGAATATGTTTATGCGTTCTACGCTGAAAAAAACATTTAATGGCGATGTAAAAATTAAAAAAAAAATAGCCTTTTTTTATTTCCACTTTAATAAAAAATAATATGCAATTTTTTTTTAAACTAAAAAAATAAAATAAAAAAAGGCTGAAGAAGAAGCTAAAATACTAAAAGAAAGAAAACAAAAACTTGCTTAGAAAAGATTTGCTAAAGAAAGATTCTACATAAGCAAGTAAAAAAGAGAATAAAATTTTGGCTTTGATGCAAATTTTTAAGAAGGCATTAAAAAGGTCTACACAAAAAGGGCAAAATATGAAAAACTAAAAAAAGAATATGCAAACAATAATATTGAAATGATGCTTTTTGAAGAAGTATACTATTTATATATATACGTGTATATATTATTATATTTTAGGGAATAGATTTTAATAATCCATAAATAAACATTGAATGGCTCCCTTTACATTATTATGATGATGTTACAAACGAGTAACTTTTTGTAGATGGACATATTAATCTAGAAGAAGTATTTACAGACGATGACGGACTTCCTATTTAAGCAACAGGAAAGGCTATATATTTTGATGAAGAGACTAGACAATATAGTTGGTAAATAGTTGATATATTAGGTTACAATCAAAATAAAGGGAAATTTAGATGCGTATTCGAGAATGGGTAAAAGAAATTAATTCCACGTATTTATATCTGTTTTGATATTGAAGAAATGTAATAATTTGTCAAAAGAGTAGCTGTGGCTTTTTAAAAAAGATTATATGCAGACTCATTAATTAGGTTAAAGTTTTACATTTCTTCTATGCCAACTAATCATTTGAGTGAAGTTTCTCCAGAAATGAAAAAGAATTTCGAAAAATTTGTAAGAAATAAAACTTTTGAACATGCTGAACTTACTTCTCTTTTGATGGAAGTTTCTCAAGAATTTTCATTTAATATGAATGGTATTATTTTTGAAAAATATTTAAATGAACATTCTGAGTATATATTTATAGATTTAAATATTTATATATTTATATATATATTTATATATTTATATATTTATATATTTATATATTTATATATATTTTTTTTAGAGATTTAGTCCCACATGGACTTGTTTTACCTCCTAGAGATGATGATTTGTAAATTCCTTATAAAGGAATGCTTATGTTAGAAAAAGAAAAAGGTGCTAAAGATATTTATATGTTTTCTCCATATGAGATTTATGTTACTGAACCTAAAGATTTTCATGAAGTTTTTAAAGATTTTTGCCTGAATTCATTTTTGATTACTCCAGAGGCAATAAGAGCTCTTTAGGATATTAGAAATGAATGCAATAAAATATTAGAATATGAATTCTTTAAACTTAGTACTCCTTAATAACCTTATAGATTAGAAGCTTTTAAAGCTGAATAAGATTCCGAATATCATGAAATACTTAAGAAATTAAAAATTAATTGGATTCCTACTATTGAAAGAATTATTACTTAAGAATTTACTGGTTCTGAAAAAGGATGGCTAAATTTAAAAGAAAATAATCTAGTAAAACAATAAAATTAAATAATCTATATTAAAAAAAATATTTTATTTATAAATAATAATAATAGGATGTATATAATAATGGAAAATTAAAGAAATTCTTTAATTTAGTAGTTACTATGATGCAAGATAGTTTATTAACTTTATGTTAACGTTCATTTAAGAATTTCTATAAATACTTGTCATAATATGTACCTGAAAAAGTGGAAGTTTTAAGTCCTAATCATGTAATAAACTATTATAAAAACAATGTAATTATAAACAGTAAAGATTCTAATACCACATATTCTGTAAATGCCATAAAACCTTTGTTTGTTGTCGATTTAATGAAAAAAATCGAAGACAAAGAGTTCTTATATTCAACTAATGCAATAAATTTTGTATAAACAATATAGATGATTTATGATTAATTAATTGACGAACTTTCTAAGCTGCCTCATATTGAAAAAACTGTGATGTAGGATTTATTCAGGAAAGCTTCTTTATTAAAAGAAGTGTTTTTAAAAAGTCCTAAAAGAGATAATGGTTAGAATTATTAGTATGTCTCAAAAGAGGAATTATAGTTTGACGAAAATAAATGGGTAAATGAATTATTTAATATTATAAGTAAAGAAGCTGAGTAGTCTATTTAACCTTTAGAAGAATATTTAAAGTAGTTTGATCCTTATAAAGATTTGTTATTGTTAAATCCAGAAGAATATGTAAAACAATATGAAGACGGTGAGAATTAAAAAGAAATTAGTATCATTACAGATGAAATTGATTAAATATAATAAAAAGAAAAAAGCTTAGTTTCTTTAATGCCTGATGCTATTTAAGTTTCATATTTTCAAATAAATTGTTAGGATACTGTTAAGTAAAATATATATAATAAAATTAATAATATATATATATATATATATTTAATAATTATTCTTTTATTTTTATTCTTTATTTTTTTATATTTATTATATATTATTATTTATTTATATTTTTTTTTTATTTTTTTTAGTTATTTAGTGAATAAATATTAATAAATAATAAAATTGTTCATTGAATTAATTGCTAATAGAGCTAAAAATAAAACTATAGAACTCTATAAAGATATATACAGTTGTAGATAAATTATTACAAAAGCTCCAAATAATATAGAAGAGTTATCAGCTACACTCGAATATATGATGGGAGTTCCTATTGAATTAGAAAAATAAAAGAAAGAAATTGAGAAATCTATGGAATTGTATGATATTATGGAAACATATAATTATAAATTCACAGAAGATGAAATAAAGAAAAAATGGTAAGTTTTTGGAGGACCTAAAGATATTTTAAAGACTATGGAAGAATAAAAAACTAATTTAGAAAAAGAAAAACTAAAATTCAGAGATAGAATGATACATGAATAAGAGAATTTTAAAACTGAATTAGAAGATGTGGAAAGGTTTTTTATCAATAATTTCATTATTTTTAAATAAAAAAAAATAGAATTGTATAAAATTTCCATACATATACTAATATTAAAGATCATAGCACTGTAAGTGGACTTTCTAGAGATTTATATTAGAAAATAAAGGAATTTTAAGAAAGAGCCAAGAAATTTAATAATTAAGAAGAACTTTTTAATAAGGACATTACTGATTATTCACGAATTTAATAAATGAGAAAAGATTTTGATCCTTATTATAATTTATGGACTACTTCTAATTAAGTAAATATATTTTTTTTATAATTAAAAAAAATAAAAAAATAAAAAGTGGTTCAAAAATATAGAAATATGGAGAAATGGTCCTTGGGACGAATTAAATGCAATAGAATGCGAAAAATTTGTTGATGAAGCATTTAAAACGTACAATTAATCTATAAAATTTTTCAAAGAAAAAGACATATAAGGAGTTCTAAAAATCGCCTAAGCAGTAAAAAGTTAAGTAGATGCCTTTAGACCTCAAGTTCCTTTAATGGTTGCTTTAAGAAGAAATGGAATGAAAGAAAGACATTGGGAATAAATATCGGAAAAAGTAGGATTTAAAGTGGAACCAACGGAAGATTTTACATTTACGAAATTAATCGATATGGGTTTAATGTAACATTTACTTATTTGCGATGAAATAGGAGAAAGGGCAACTAAAGAATATAATATTGAATGCAGTTTGAAAGAAATGAAAGCTTAATGGGAAGATATTAAATTTGATTTAAAATAATTTAAAACATCTTTTGTAAAATTATATATTTCTTTATATATAGAATTTATTTATATATATATTAGATAATAAGAGGATATGATGATATAAATGCAGTTTTAGATGAACATATAGTAAATACTTAATCAATGTAATTTTCACCATTTAAAAAACCTTTCGAAAAAGAGCTTATTGAATGGAATGATTAACTTAAATTAATGAGCGAATTATTAGAAGAATGGGCTAAATATTAAATGAATTGGATGTATCTATAACCTATTTTTGATTCACCAGATATAGCAAAATAACTACCTGGGGAAACTAAAAAATTCAAATAGGTAGATTAGAATTGGAAACATATGATGAATTATACAAAATAAGTGCTCTAGGTTGTAAAAGTGTGCTAATTGGAAGGTTTGAAAGATAAATTAAAAGAAGGAAATTCTAATTTGGAGATAGTTTAGAAAGAACTAAATAATTATTTGGAGAAAAAAAGAGAAAGATTTGCTAGATTTTATTTCCTTTCGGATGATGAATTATTAGAAATTCTTTCCTAAACTAAAGAACCGACAGCAGTTTAGCCTCATTTGAGGAAAGTTTTTGAAAATGTACATGAATTGGAATTCGATGAAACTAAAAAAATGCATGCTATGTTTTCCGCAGAAAAGGAAAAAGTACCTTTTAGTAGAATCGTGGATCCTGTGCATAAAAATGTGGAAGATTGGATGAATGAAGTTGAGGAAATGATGAAAGAAAGTATTAGAGATAGTTTACTTCTTTCAGTTAAGGATTATGTTACTAAGTAGAGGAGTTAGTGGGTGCTTTGCCATCCTGGATAGTGTATTTTGAATGGAAGTCAGATTGTATGGACTGAGTAGGTTGAGTAATCTATAAAGGAAGATAAAGTGGCTGAGTTTTGGAAAAAATCTGAGAAAGAATTGCATGTTTTGGTTGATTTGGTAAGACAGAGACTTACTAAGTAGTAGATGACTACTATAAATGCACTTATTGTGCTAGATGTGCATGCTAAAGATGTTGTGTAGAATTTACTGGACAATCAAGTGAATGATATTGGAGCATTTGAGTGGATTTCATAATTGCGATATTATTGGGAATAAGACAATTGCAGAGTAAAATGTGTATAGACTAATTTCCCATATGGGTATGAATACTTAGGGAATACTCTGAGACTTGTAATTACTCCGTTAACAGATAAATGCTATATGACTCTAATGGGTGCTTTGAAATTAAATTTAGGAGGAGCTCCAGCAGGACCAGCTGGTACAGGAAAGACTGAATCAGTGAAAGATTTGGCTAAAGGATTGGCTAAATAATGTGTAGTATTTAATTGCTCAGATTCAATGGATTATTAGTAGGTGGCGAAATTTTTCAAAGGACTCGCTAGTGCAGGGGCTTGGTGTTGTTTTGACGAGTTTAATAGAATTAATATTGAAGTATTGTCTGTTATAGCTTAGTAGTTATTGATTTTATTTGGAGCAAAAGCTGATGGAAGAGAAATTGTAGAAGGATTTGAAGGAAGTGATATTAAATTAAAGCCTACTTTTTGCGTCTTTATTACTATGAATCCAGGGTATGCTGGAAGAACAGAATTACCAGATAATTTAAAGGCACTTTTTAGACCAGTGGCTATGATGGTGCCTGATTATGCGCTGATTGGGGAAATTATGCTTTATTCTTTCGGGTTTAAATTAGGGAGAGATTTAGCAAAGAAAATGGTCGTGACATTTAAATTGTCAAGTGAGTAGTTGAGCTCATAGGATCATTATGATTATGGTATGAGGGCAGTTAGAAGTGTTATTAATGCGGCTGGGTTACTTAAGGCTGCCGATCCTGATATGGTATATAAATATTATTTTCTATTTTTTATGTTTTTATTTATATTTATTTTAGGATGAGAATTAATTACTATTAAGAGCTTTAAGAGATGTTAATGTCCCAAAATTTTTAAAAGATGATCTACCATTGTTTGAAAATATTATATAGGATTTATTTCCAGGGGTTAGTAGACCGAAGATTGATTATGGGTAGTTACTTAATTCTATATAGAATTCTATTTAAGAATTTAATTTATAAGCTTAAGAAAGTTTTAATTAAAAAATCTTATAATTATATGACACTATTTAAGTAAGACATGGTCTTATGCTTGTAGGGCCTACTGGAGGTGGAAAAACTAGTAATATTAAAGTTTTATAAAAAGCTTTAACTAAACTTGAAAAATAAGGATTTTATAAAGTTCATTCACATACTATGAATCCTAAAAGTATTACTATGGGTTAATTATATGGTTAATCTAATGAATAAACTAGAGAATGGAATGATGGGTAGATATATATATATATTAATATTTTTTTTTTTCTTAATTTATTTATAAAATTTAAATAACGCAAAAAACGTTAACTTTTTTGATTTTGTTTTTAAATAAAAATTTGAAAAAAAATAAAATATAAAAAAAATATATTTATATATATACATATTAATTTTTTTTTAGTATTTTAGCTTATACTGTAAGAGAAGCTTGCAGAGATTAAAGTTCTGAGAGACATTGGATTATTTTCGATGGACCAGTAGATGCTATTTGGATAGAAAATATGAATACTGTACTTGATGATAATAAAAAATTATGTCTTAATAGTGGTATGATTTTAACTCTTACTCCTTATATGACTATGATGTTTGAAGTAGAGGATTTAACCGTTGCTTCTCCTGCTACAGTTTCGAGATGTGGAATGGTCTATATGGAGCCTATATCTTTAGGTTTAAAGCCTTTAATTAAGAGTTGGATGAATACTTTACCTTAAAAATGTTTGGAAAGGAAGAATATTGTGAGCAGTTTGGAAGATTTCTTTAATATATATCTAGATAAGACTGTAGCATTTTTAAGGGGATTTACTAAGGAGATTGTGCCTACTATGGATAATAATTTATGCTAGAGTCTTTTTAGAATTATGAATTGTTATTTCTAGAACTATAAAGAGACTGAAATAAAAAAAGTTTAACCGGAAGAAATTGATTAGTTGGAATAAATGCTGGAATCTTTGCTTATATTTAGTTTAATTTGGAGTATTTGTTGTACTGTAGATTATGAAAGTAGGGAAAAGTTCTCTTAGTTTATTCGAGAATAGATGATTATTCATAAAGCCAAATAATAATTCCCTAGTTTAGGATTAGTTTATGATTATTAATATGATTAAAAATTAAAAGAATTTACTCCCTGGAGTGAAAATTATAAAAATTTCTAAGTTGATAAACTTATATATAATGAAATTATGGTACCTACAATTGATTCTACTAGAAATATTTACTTAATGAAGTTACTTTTGATAAATGATTACCATGTATGCTTTCCTGGGCCTACTGGTACTGGTAAATCTTTAAATGCATACGAATTATTAGGAAATGGCTTAACAGAAAACTTCTAATATATTGCTTTGACTTTCAGTGCTTAAACTTCGGCAAATTAAACTCAAGATACTATAGATTCTAAATTGGAAAAAAGAAGAAAAGGTATATTTGGGCCTCCTATAGGAAAAAAATGTATTATATTTGTGGATGATCTTAACATGCCTAAAAAAGAAGAATACGGAGCTTAACCTCCTATTGAATTGATTAGATAATACTTTGATCATGGAGGATGGTATAATAGGAAAGATTTGTAATTTATGAGATTGGATGATTTAATTATATTGAGTGCTATGGGACCTCCTGGGGGTGGACGTTCGAATATTTCACCAAGATGTTTAAGACATTATAATACTATTTGCTATACTGATTTAGATGAAGGGATTATTAGGAGTATATTCTAAACACTAGTTAATGCATTTTTGGCTGTAAATATATAATTAAAATTTAATAAATATTTTATTTTTTTGTTTTTAGAAATTTAATGAATAGATAAAAGATCTTATTCCTGAATTAATTAATTCTGTATTAGTTACATATAAGAGGGTTAAAAATGAGCTTTTGCCAACTCCAAAGAAGTCGCATTATACTTTTAACTTGAGAGATATAAGTAAGGTGTTTTAAGGAATATGTAATGCTAGTGAAAAACATTGTTAAGAACCTGCAAGTATAGTTAAGTTATGGTATCATGAAAATATGAGAATTTTCCACGATAGGCTAGTTGATTAAGATGATAGGGATTATTTAAAGGAAATGTTAGCATCTTAATTTGGGAAGTTTAGCCTTGAAAAAGAGTAAATTTTAGACATCGAAAGGATAATTTTTGTAGACTTTTGGAACGGAAGAGAATCGGATTTCAGGCCATATATTTAAGTATCTGATTTGAAAGTACTTATGACGAAAATGGAAGAGTTTTAGGAAGAATATAACTAGAATCCCTAGTTTACGAAAAAAGGAAAATCATTAATGAAATTAGTGCTTTTCTTAGACGCTTGTGAACATATTAGCAGAATAAATCGTATTTTAAGATAACCAAAAGGTAATGCCTTGCTTTTGGGCGTTGGAGGTTCCGGAAGATAAAGTTTAAGTAAAATGGCAACTTTTATTGCTGGATATAAATTATAATAGATAGAAGTTATTAAAGGATATAGTATGAGATCATGGAGAGAAGATATAAAAAATGTAAAAATTTAATTATAAATTAATATATAATAAATAAATATACAATTACATATTTAAAAATATTAATATTTATATATAATATAAATTTATATGTATAATTTTTATTTAATTATAAATAGATTTTAATGATGGCAGGTGTAATTGATGAACCTGTTGCATTTTTATTTGTTGATACATAAATTATAAATGAGTAAATGTTAGAAGATTTAAATTCTATTTTAAACTCAGGTGATGTAACGAATCTTTATTAAGATAAAGATATGGAAGAAATAATAGATGCTTGCAAAAACGAGTGTATAAAAAGGAATTTATAACCAAATAAAATGAATATATTTTCACAATATTTACGTCGTGTTTGTAATAATATTCACTTAGTTATTGCTATGAGTCCTCTTTCTAATCTTTTCTCTACTAGACTTAGAATGTTCCCCAGTTTAGTTAATTGCTGTACATTAGATTGGTTCACAGAATGGCCAGAGGAGGCTTTATTGGGAGTCGGTAAAGGATAATTAATTGATTTTATTGATGAAGTTGGAATTTCTAATTAATAACTAATTTAATTAGTAGAAACTTTTAAGACTATACATAAGAGTGTGGAGAAAATCTCAGTTTAATATTAGTAAGAATTGAGAAGAATTAATTATGTTACTCCTACTTCTTATTTGGAATTATTGACGATGTTTAAGACTATTATGAAGGTGAAAAGAAAGGAGTTAAAAGATTCCATTACTAGGCTTAAAAATGGGTTAGATAGACTTATTGAAGCTAATATTTAGGTAGAAGAAATGCAAATTAAGCTTAAGGATATGCAGCCTCAATTAGAAGAAGCAGCTATTAAAACCGAGTAGATGATGACTTATATCGAAAAAGAATAAAAAGAAGCTGATATTACTTAAAAAATTGTTTCTGAAGAAGAAGCCATAGCAACTAAATAAGCTAATGAAGCACAAAAAGTAAAAGAAGAAGCTGAAAAATCAGTAGAAGAGGCTAATAAAATTCTTGATGCTACTCTAATAGAAGTTAGAAAATTAAAAAAAGACCATTTAGTCGAAGTTAAGTCTTTACCGAATCCACCAGCAGCTTGCATTACTATTTTAGGAGGAATGGTTATTTTAATGTAGGATGAAATTAAGAACAAAGGTGGTTAGATTATTGTTAGAAACGTGGAAGGGTAAATTGGAAAAAAAGAAGAAGATTATTTTGGTACTGCGAAAAAATACTTATTGGCAGATCCAGGTGAACTTCTTAGTTTATTACTAGATTATGATAAAGAGAATATTAATTAATAATATATTAAAAAATTAGAAGATAAAGTAATTATATATTAATATATATATAAATATAATATAAATATATATATATATATATATATATATATATATATATATATATATATTTATTTATTTATTTATTTATTTATTTATTTTCTTATAATTTTTTTATAAAATTTAAATAGATTCTTCATTAAGAAGATTTTACACCAGAAAAAGCCAAAACATGCTCTTTTGCAATTAAATATATATAAGCATGGATATAGGCAATGTACGATTTTAATAAAGTTTTTAGATAAACACAACCTTTGAGAGATAAATTAAATGCTATGGAAAAACTTGTAAATGAGAAAATGAGTGAATTAAGAGTTAAGAAATAAGCTTTGGAAGAAATTTAATAAAAAATAAAGTCTTTAGAAGATTCTTTTAATAAAACAGTAGAAGAAAAAGAAAGATTAGCTAAAGAAATATCTGAATGTTAATTAAAATTGGATAGAGCTCAGAAATTAACTAGTGGATTATCTGATGAAAAAGTGCGTTGGTCTAATGATATTAAATTATTATAAAGTAGGGAAACATTAGTTCCTGGAGATTCTGTTATAGGAGCAGGTATGGTGGCTTATTCTGGGCCTTTTGTAAGTAGTTATAGATAGATTTTAGAAAAAATGTGGATTCATAAATTAGATGAAGTACAAAAAATTATATATACATATATATAAAAAAATATAGATTGGTATTTTACATTCTGATAATGTTACTATGTCTAAATTTTTAGGAAAGCCTATATTAATTTAATAATGGAATTTAGCTGGTTTACCTAAAGATGATACTTCAATAGAAAACGGTATTATAATAGAATAATCAAGAAGATGGCCTCTTATGATCGATCCATAGACTTAGGCAAATAAATATATAAAAAATTTAGGTAATAACTAAGAAATATGTAAAATGGGAATCGATGTATGCAAAATGAGTGACTATAATTTAATAAAAACCCTCGAATTGGCCTTAAGAGGTGGAAAATGGGTTCTCGTAGAAAACGTAGGTAGAGATCTCGATCCATCACTAGAACCTATTCTTTTATAGCAATTCGTAAGAACCAGTAATGGATTAGAATTGACACTTGGAGACAAAACAATAGCCGTAAATTCCGACTTTAAATTATTTATGACTTCAACTAATCCAAATCCTCATTATTCCCCTGAAACTTTCGTTAAAGTATGCATAATTAACTTTGCGATTACAAAATAAGGAATGGAAGATTAAATGTTGGCAAAAGTTGTAGAATTAGAAAACCCTTAATTAGAATAAAAAAAGACTGAAATCGTCAAAAGAAATGCTGCAGATAAAAAATCTCTATATAATATAGAAGATGAAATCTTAAGAAGTCTATAAGCTAGTGATGATATTTCTGAACTTTTAATGGACGAAACTCTGATAAATACACTATAAAACGCTAAAAAATTTGCCGCAGAAATCAATTAAAGGATGCAAGACTCAAAATTAACTGAATAATAAATAGACTAGACTAGAGAAGGATATAGACCAGTCGCTTATAGGGCTTCTTTGTTGTTCTTCTGTATTTTAGACCTTAATGTAGTTGATCCTATGTATGAATATTCACTTTAGTGGTTTTCGAAATTGTTTGAAATGGGCGTGGAAAATGCTCCGGCATCAAAAGAACTTGTTTAGAGATTAGAAAATCTTAATAAGTATTTAACTTATTCACTTTATGAAAATATTTGTAGATCTCTTTTTGAAAAGCATAAACTGTTATTTTCTTTCCTTTTAGCCGTTTAGATTTTATAGGTATTTTTTTTTTTTTTTTTAAATTTATTTCATATATAGGGAGATAATAAAATGGATTTAGTAGAATGGAGATATTTATTAAGTGGTCCAACTGGAGATATAAAAATACTAAATAATCCAACATCTTGGGTAGATGAGAATAGTTGGGGTGATATGTATAGATAAATATATTCTATAGGCTAATTAGAAAACTTAAAGGATTTTGATAAATTCTTTATGAGCAATTCTGATTTATTTAAACCCTTATTTGACTCAACCAATCCCCACTTAGAGTCTTTACCAGAACCTTGGAACTCTTCCTTGAACGAATTTTAAAAGATGATAGTCTTAAAGGCCATTAGATCGGATAAAATAATACCTGCAATTGAAAAATGGATAGAAAGTAACTAAGGTAGGGAATTTATTATACCCCCTGTATTCGATATAAGTAAGGGCTATAAAGACTCATATTCTACGACTCCTCTTATATTCGTACTTTCTGCCGGTTCTGACCCAGTGGCTGACTTTTAACGTTTCTGTTAAGAAATGGACATGTAGAATAAAAACAATAGTATTTCTCTAGGACAAGGTTAAGGTCCAAAAGCAGAAAAAATGATAAAGGAAGCAACCTAAAGAGGTGGATGGGTGCTTTTATAAAACTGCCATTTGGCTATTTCGTGGATGTCCGAATTGGAAAGAATAGTTGAGGAGTTTAATGATAATATACATAAAGATTTTAGGCTTTGGTTAACGTCTATGCCTTCTAATTAATTCCCTATTTCGGTTTTATAAAATGGGGTTAAGATGACTTTGGAACCTCCTTAGGGTTTAAGAGCGAATTTAAGAAGAAGTTATGCAGGATTAAATGATAATTATTTAAATAACTGCAATAAAGTAGATTAATTTAAGAAACTTTTGTTCGGGTTCTGCTTTTTCCATGCTATTATTTAAGATAGGAGGAAGTTTGGAGCTATAGGATGGAATATTCCGTATGATTTTACTATGGAAGACCTTAATGTGTGTTAAAGGTAGCTTAAAATGTTATTGGATGAGTATTAAGAAATTCCTTACAAAGTCCTGAATTATTTGGGGGCAGAAATTAATTACGGAGGAAGGGTTACAGATGATAAGGATGTGAAATTAATTAAATCAATTTTAAGTAATTACATGAGACCTGAAATTTTGTAAGATGGATATAAGCTTTCTGAAAGTGGAATTTACTATTCTCCTTAGCCTGGGGAATATTCAGATTATATCAATTACATAGACAGTCTTCCTTTAAATCCGACTCCAGAAGTTTTTGGTTTGCATGATAATGCTGAAATTACTAATGCCTAAAATTAAACAAGGTCTCTTTTAGAAACTATCCTGTCCGTACAACCCAGAACTAGTTCCGCAGGAGGAGTTTCAAGGGAAGAAAAAATAGAATAAATAGCTACTTAGATATAGTAAAGAACGCCAAAAGAGTTCGATTTTGATGCTATTTTTACGAAATATCCAACTGATTATAATGAATCTATGAACACTGTGCTAATTTAGGAAGTTGTGAGATATAATAGGCTTTTATAAATAATGAATATATCACTTGTGAATGCTAAAAAAGCTTTAAAAGGACTAGTTGTAATGTCTGAAGATTTAGAAAAGATGACGAATTCTTTATATGACAATTAAGTGCCTTAACTTTGGGCAGCAAAAGGATTTTTGTCTTTAAAAAGTCTTTCTTCGTGGATTGAAGATTTAAATGAGAGGATTCTATTTTTATAAAATTGGATTGAACATGGAACTCCGAAAGTTTTCTGGATTTCCGGATTTTTCTTCCCATAAGCTTTTGTGACTGGTACTTTATAAAATTATGCTAGAAAGCATATTATTGCAATTGATAAAATCTAATTTAAATTTGATATAAAGGACGACATTTAATATATTGACATTAAGGAAAAACCAGATTTCGGGTGCTATATTTATGGAATGTATTTAGAAGGAGCTAGATGGTGTCATGAAAGCCATAAATTAGAATAATCTAAACCAAAAGAACTTTTCTGTAATTTACCTATGATTCATCTTGTGCCAGTAGAAAATAGAGTAATTCCAACTTCAGGTATTTATAATTGCCCACTTTATAAAGTAGTTTCTAGGGCTGGTACTTTAAGTACAACAGGGCATTCAACAAATTTCGTTATGTATATTGAATTGCCATCAGATGTTTTAGAATAAATTTGGGTTGTGGCAGGAGTAGCTGGATTTTTAGCTTTAAGATATTGATTATATAATAATATAAATTAGTATTTTTTTTATTAAATAAAGATATTTCTTATTTTATTATATTAATAAGATTTATTAATATATAAATATTTAATAATAAATTATTATTGTTATAATTAATATTTTTATAAATAATTTAAAATTTATATATAATAAATAATAATATAATATATATATAAAAAAAAATTAAAAAGAATAAAATTTTTAAAGTAAACATATAAATAATTTTTTTGTAGATATTTATATATTTATAGATATATATATATCAATATAAATATATATATATATATATATATAATAAATATATATTTTTATAATATTTATATATATAAATATTTTTTTTAATTTATTTTAAAATAAAAAATTAAATCATATATTTATTTTAAAAGAAAGATATTAATTTAATAAATACATATTATTTATTTTTAAATTTATAATAATCTTATATAAATAATTAAAATATATATTAATATAATATATATTATAATTATTATTTTTATTTTAATAATTTATTTTATTAATTTAATATCTATAATTTTTTTTAAAATAAAATATATAACAATTCATAAATATTATATCTTTTTTGCTTTTTCTTTAATAGTTATAATATATTTTTTATTTATTAAAAAAAAGTAATTTAATTATACATCTTTTTAATTGTAATTTTTTGTCGAATCTTTTTAAAAGTTAACATAATATAAAAAAATTTAAAATATTTTTTATTCTTTGATTTTATTTAAAATTAAAAAAAATATAATTGTCTCTTTTTTATATCATATATAAAATATATATTTAAATAAAAATGATTATTTTATTATTATATTTAATATTTGGTTTAATATATTCTCAAAATTGCATAACATTTTTAGACTAAGCAAAAACAATTTTGTAAATATAAGATTTATAATCATGCAATATAATTACATGGGATAATAAAATAATATTAGATTAATTAATAATATCTGGAACATTAAAAATAGATCATACATTATAGCAAGAATTAACATTAAATTTTAAGCAACTAGTAATTGGAATAAATGCTTTAATAGATATTAATGCTTAAAATTTTGCTATTTCTTTTTATCAAGTTGAAGTTACTCAAAAGACTTGTGATTTAACAGATACTTAAGCAGGATAAATAAACGCCATTGGACCTATTATTTATCCCTATAGAATAATAAAAAATATAAATGCAGGATAGAACTTTATTGAAATAGAAACTATTCCTAAATACGCATAAATTAATTAAAAGTTTTTAATTACACATGTTTAAGACTTTAAAGCAAATTAAAAAGAAATTGAAATATTTACTTTGTGGTCAGTAGATAAAAATAAATTATAATTTGTTGAAATTTTCAAAGACTCTTATGTTTTATAAACTTTATAAACTTTATAAACTTCCATATAGCCAGTATAATAGAAAATATATCCTTTAGAAAGCAATTTAATTACCTTTACTAAGTAATATGATTTGAAAATAAAAATATTAAATATTTTTTAATTTAATTTAAGAAAAATATATATAAATATTTATATATATATATATATAATATTTATATATATATATATATATATATATATATATTTATATATATATATTTTTACAAGCCTAAAAAATATATATATGAACTTAAAAAATATATTAATAAAGTGTATGCTTAAACTTAAGTTATGGTTCTTTTACAGGAGTTTTATTTAAGAATTTGCAAGGATTTTTACTTAAAAAAGGTTCAATAAACAACAGTATAATCCACGATACTACAGGAGATGAATTAAGAACATATGATCTCCGTTATCCTGTAATTTTAAGCAATAACTTATTTTTTAATTTGAAGTAATAAGTTATATTAACAAGTATATAAAGTTAAATAATCAAATAATCAAATACATTTATTAAATGTTTTTCTCATATTAATATTTCGACAGATTTCTTATTATAATAAGTATTCATTAGTAGTAATATAATAATTAATAATACAAGAATATAGCCTTAAAATTTGATTAACTAAAATACATTTATAAATACTTAAATTACACTTGGTATGAATATATAAGCTTTAGATATTCAAAACAATTATTTCATAAACAGCCATTTTTAAAGAGCTTCTTTAATAAAACAAATTTCTTTTTCGTTCAATTATTATATAGGATTTTAATTAATATTACCTTAAACAAGAAATAATTTAAAAATTCTCTCAAACACATTAATATATTAAGATAAAGCACAATAAGCTTAGTAAAATTATTTTGTTTCCATTTAAATTTTTGAAAATACCCTTTTACAAGCCCTATAAGTTTTAAATAACAATTTTTATAATTTAAAACCAGCAGCTTGCTTTATAGGAAGATAAAATTACATATCTGGCTAATATAGTGAGTTTTTAGAATCAATAAATGTATTTTCTACATTCTAATCGAACAGATTTTACATTGAAAATCCAAAAAGTTCTTTTTCAACAAATTGCTCATATTGTAATTCTTTACAAACCTCATCTTAATGCTTAGAATACACTAAAAATCATTATATTGACAAAGCTTTAGTCTTAAAAACTTGCCCAGATTCCTGTGTTTATTGTTACGATGGAACAGCTTCTTTAGGAGTGAGAACTAACTAACCTTTATTATGTTTAGTTTCTACTCAAAATTATTACCTTGATGAAGCAGGAAAAGCCACCGAAATAAATTTAGGTGTTAATATATGTGCAGAAATCCAAAAAACCGAAGCTTAGACATGTTCAGAATGTCCTTAATAATAATTTGGTTATTTTAATGAATGCAGATAATGTAACGCTAAATGCCTTTTCCACTGTTAAGGGCCTTATGAAAATTAATGCTATAAATGTCAAGATTACAAATAATTATTTAATCTTTAAAATAAATAATGTGTATCAATATGTCCTATCGGGACAATCAAAAACGGAGATACATGCGAAATATGTATAGGAGATAAATGTGGAATTAAATGCTAATAAAAAGAATGTATTTAGTGTTTGAAAGACCCTTCTTTGTGCGATTAGTGTCTAAAAGGATACTTTTTAGCGAATGGAGTTTGCATGACAGCTTGTCCTTAGTAATATTATTAAATTAATAGGTAGTGTTTAAAGTGTGGGTAGTTTGACAATTTAATTTATTAATCGTGTAGCCAGTGTTAGTAATAAATGTTGTGCTTGAGTTGTTAAAATATATCCTCATATTGTACTTAGTGTATAGAAACTATGTTGAATTATAAAGGACTTTGTGTGGAAAAATGTCCATTTAACACTTATAGAAAAAATGATAACTGTGAAGATTGCTTAGAAGATGATAAACTTTATTATGAAGAATGCAGAACATGTAATTAATTTTAGTGTTAACTATGTACAAATGACAAAAATATATGCACTTAATGTTATTCTAAATATGTCTTGTATAAAGGTGTTTGCTATGATAAATGTCCTGATTATGCTTTTAAAGTTTAGACATCATGTTTTGATAAAGGTATATATATATATATATATATATATATATATATATATATATATATATATATATATAATATATATATTATATAGATAATTACATATTAGATAATAATAATAACAATAGTTCTAATACAAATACAAATACAACTTCAACTACAACTACAAATTCAAATAATATTACAAATAAAAATACAAAATTAGCAAATTAAGAATTAAGTGATGATGATTTTTCTTAATCTAATTTAATAGTTATTATTACTATTTTTTTAATTTTAGCTGTTATCGGTATTTTTGGGTATATTTTTTTTAGAAGAAGAAGAGTTAATTAATAAAAAAGAAAAATTTAAACTATTTTAAGGGCAGCTTAATAAACTTAAATTTAACCAAATAATTTCGATATTGATTTTGAAAAATGTGATAATAATGATTAAAACAATAAAGTTGTTATACCAAATTAGTAAGATTCGGATATTATGTTAAAAAATTCTAATGCTATTCCTTAAGAAACTAATGATAAGATCAGAAGAAAAACTTTTATGTTATAAAATAATTGAAAAAAAACTTATTAAATATATTTATATATATTTAATATTTTTTATAATGAAAATTATATATTTTAATATTTTTGTTTATTTATTTAATACACAATATGAATTAATTATAAATAAGTAAATCTAAAGAACTTGATTATTCTTCATCTTCATCATCTTCTTTATAGGCTTTTCAAAATTATTATGAAGTGCATAATATTGCGCATGTTTAAAATATGTACTAAGAGAGTTAATTTAAAGTCCTTTCAAAAAATTTAGAAACAGATAATGAAGAAGAATATGAAAATATAGAAAATGAAAAATAAATAATAATTTAAAAATTATAATTAGATATTGATTAATTACAAAAAAAAACCGATAATATTTAAAAAAACATTGATTTGGAATTTTATAATGATGATTATTTGCATGCAATATCTAATTTTAAATACCAAGAAAACATAGAAAATAATATCAAGAAAAAAATAAGAAAAGTTCAATAATTAAGAAAAGATTGCTTAAATTTGAAAAACTTAAATGAGGAAATTGACCCTGAATTGTTTTTATATTTAAAAGAGTTAGACAAAGAAAAAGTTAGCGAATTTTTTTCTATTATAGATTTAATTATTAATAATAATAGTATTGTTTCTTTTGATTGGTCTAAATTTTGTGAATTACATTTCAAAAATAAAGACAGTATAGATATATTTTTAATTAAAATGAAGTATTTTCATTTCTAAGAGCTAACAGATTTCTATGATGAATTATTTAGGAAATAAATTGAAGAAAATAAAGATTTACATGAATATATTTATAATTAAAAAAATCCTCCATATGAAATATTATTACTTTAAACATTTGTAGGTATATTATAATTTTTTTTTATTTATTTAAAATATAAAAATAGCAGCAATAATATATAAATACTTTATTAAAATTTAAATAATAAAATTAATTTATATTTTTCTTTTAATTTAAAACTAATTTTTATTATATATTATTATTAAAAAATAAAAAAGAATGGATGAAAATAATGAGGTATGGATATCAGTTAAATTTATAACTTATTGAATAAATTAAAATAGTAAATGAATATAAAAAAATAATTGAAATATCTGATGTTAATTTGTAAATTAGTTAAGAAAGAAATAAAAATAACTTAAAAAATATTCAAAATTTAATGGAAAAAATATAATACTTAAAATAATAAATATAAAAAATATAGTAAATTTGATTTCTATTATTTTTTTTAAAAAAATGAATTAATATGTACTAATTCAAAAAGAATATATTATATATATACAAAATAATAAACTCAACATTAAGTAAAAATATTAATTAATATATAAGAGCATATTTTAAAAATAAATAAAAAATATTTTTATTTAAAAAAAATAATAATATTAAATCTTTTTTTTTATTTTTAACTAAATTTAATGAATTTTTTTTATAATAGCTTTTATATTTTAAATTAATTTTATTAGCAGAAATTATATATTAAATTAAAAAATTCTGATTGTTTAATATTTTAACTCCTTTTTTTTAATAATTTATAAAATAAATATATATTATTTTTTTTATAAAAAAAGATTATCTATAACATTATCACTTAATTTCTTAACAAAGAAAATTTTTTTTAATTTCCTAAAAAATTAATTTAATATATAGAAAAGAAAAAAAAAATATTGAAATAAATATATATTATATCACCAAAAATTATAAAGCAAATAATAAATAAACAAGCAAAATAAAATAAAAAAAATTTAAACCAAAACAAAAAACAAATAAATAATGATAATATAACAAAACTTAAAATGCTAACAACTTTTCAGAAGTTTTTTTTCTCTATTTTAATATGCAAAATCCAGTAAAATTCAAGAAGAAAATAATTTGTAGAAATTAAAAAAGCTAAATGAATTAAGACCTTAATTATTCTAGAACTTAGAGAAATATAATATAAAAAATAAATATGATATTTTTATAACATATTCTAAAAGTGATCTTTTTGACAGAAATCTATTTGATAATATCGAATTAGATTTTATAAAAAACAAAAATAGTTTTACTATTACACAATTGATATCTATTTATGAAGGCGCTTGTAAAATCTAGAAAGGCACCGATAAGTTTTTTTATATTTTCGAATAGTAATTTATTAAAAATTTGCATAATTTTATGAGTAATTAATTATTAAAATTGTCTTTTGTTTTGTTAAAATATGATAAGTGTTCTAAAAAAATTGTTGAGTAAATATACATTCATTTTATTAATAGGCTTGATAGTTTTTCATAATTAAATTAATTATAAATGATCGCGTTTTTTATAAGTTCTCTTGCATTGAAAAAAGAAGTATATGACCAGATTTTAGATAGATTATTTGAAAATTTTTAAAAAAGAATTAGCGAATTTTCAAAAAAAGAAATAGTACTTTTTGGATAAATTTACTTTTCAACTTTTTTAAGAGAATATTAAAATTTAATAAATGAAAGAGACTTAGCGATTATAGAAGGCTTGAATTTTAATTTTAAAAATGATGAAATAATAAGAGAATAGCAATGTATTTATTTAAAGTATTAAAACGCGTTTTTAAAAATATAGGATTAGTTTAGGTAGGTTGTTTTAAATCATATAAAGGAATTTAATATTAAAGATTTTAAAATAATTTTTAATATATATAAATTCAACAATATTTTATTAGACTTTTAAATTTAAAACTAATGGAATGAGTTTATTGATAAAAATTATTTGGAATTAAACATTAATGATATATTCGTATTGAATTAATATATTTATAAAAAATATATTTTGAAGTACATTTAAAATAATATCTAAAAGTTTAGTTTTAATGATATTTAAAATTTCTATAAAATAATTAAAATAGACAATACACTAGGTAAATTTAATTATTTATTTATTTAATTATATATTTATATCAAATAGAATATGAATAATTTCTAAACTTAATTGACAAAAGGCTTTTTAATATTTTAAATTAATTTACTTTGAAATAATGCATATGTATTTTATGTGTCAGAGAGGTTTAGTATTTAAAATTAAAAGATCAACCTTTTTCTAAATAAAGGAAATTATTTTTATAGACTGTTTTAGAATAAACTACTTAAAAATTATTAGAAAAAGAAAAAACTGATGTAAAGGTTTACATTCAAATTTTAAAAGTTCTTTTAAAATCTTAAATTATTATTGATGATAAATATTTAGAACATTTTTTTTAATGTATAATAAAAAACATTTATTTTGATGAATTTGATGATTTCATGAAAATTGTTAAACTTTTTAATCTAATTAGTAAATACTATTCTGGATTAAATAATTTTATTTAAAACACTATAAATTAAATTGAAGAAAAAGCAAATATTGGCTGATGTATTAATATATCTAATTATAATATAATTAAAAAAAAAATATTTAAATAATTAAAAATACTTTGTAAACTTTATTTTTTAACTTTATTTTTATTTTATTTTAAATAAAATGCTTTTAATTAAATTTAGTTTTAATATGATTTTTTTTTATTTTTATTTTTTAAATTATATATATATATATTCAATTATAATATCCAAAAGTAAAACTGTTAAATAGCTCTTTGCCCATAGCTTATAATAAAGAAGCCATATTTTACATAACCTTATGTTAAGCTTCTGGCATTAAATCAGTAATAGCCAAATAATTATCATTTATAAAAAAATTTAAATTTTCATATAAATATAATTCAACACCAAAATTCTAAAAATTAATATCATCTAAAATTTAAACACTTTAATCTGCCACTCTAGCTTCCTTTGGAGGCATTTAAATCATTTTTAAATTCAATTCTAGAGTTAAATCAACCCACTAACCTGTTTCTGGACATAAAATTTCTTATTTTTAAAACTCAGCTTTATAATTCATTTTTGGAGTATTAGGAATATAAGTAACTAAATTATAGTATTTAAATTAAGGAAAATACTCCCTTAATTTACTCGCATAGTCTATTTCTATTAATATACTTGATATACCCATATTATATTTTTTCTTAAGTTCTGGTTTATAATAAAAATACTAACTAAGAAACATTTCTGGAACAATATCAACTTCCGAAACAGCAATTAACTCTTTATTTAAATAATATTTCATTAAAAAATTTCCTATAGGAAGTTTCCATTAATTATCAATTGAGCTAATCAAATATTATGTTTCCATTATTTTAGCTAAATTTTATTTTTAATATGTTTCTTTTGTTAATTATTCCCGATTATGTATTTATGTATAATATTCACAGTGTAATTGATAGGCTTCATCATCATATATTGGTTCGCATATAATAATGTGTAAATTTCCAATTTTTATTTCGGTAGAGTTTAATATATCATAATTATATTTTTTTTTTTTTATATTTTTAATTTTTTTTTTTTATTCATCTTCTTTTTTTTCTTTAGGTTTATTTTCATATAATTTATTATTTTTTTAAAAATGTATAAAGTAGTTGTTTATTTAAAATGTAAATGATGTTTTTGGAAGTTCCTAATTTAATAATTATATAATTTTTTCTGAAAGTATTTATTTGTTTTCGAACATATTTTTATTATTGTAAAAAAAAACATTAATTAAATCAGAATAATAATCAGAAAAATTATTATTTTTTGATTTTTAAACAAACTTGAAATTCGAGGGAATTTATATGTTTTCGAATATCTAATTTTAAATTAAAGATTCTAAAATTTAGCGAATTTAAATTATTTCTTCATTTTCCAAGTTATGTTTTTGTAGACAATTTTATAAATTTTTTTGGTCTTTTTAATTATGCATTAATTTAAAAAACTTATTTTTTATTTTCTATTATTAATGGTTTATTTTAAATTGTTCTACAGGAATTCTTACCGTAAACATTTTACAACAAGACAAAAAATTGTTTTGTTTATAAAGATATTATCCACTTCTAACAAAACCATGGCATACAAGTTTATAGTAAGAATCAGGAAGAATTAATTATACATTGAAACCACAATGAAATTTAGAATCAAATTATTAGCAATATTTGCATAATTCTTTATTAGATATTTCCGAATGACAGGATCTTAAATCGATTATGTATTAATATTAATTTTATAACATTAAATTAAATTTTTTTAAAATTTTATTTTATATATTAATTTTTATAAAAAAAATATTTTTTTTTTTTTTCTAAAATACATATAAATAATTATAATTTTTATTCATCTAGAATTATTATGATTATTATGTTTATCATGATTTTTGATAAAATAATCATGTTAAAACTATTCTTAATTTACATATTATTATTATTATAATTATGATATCTATTATTATTATTATTATTATTATTATTATTATTATTATTATTATTATTATTACTAATATTATTAATTTTATTGTTTATTATTTTTTTATTTGCTTAATTTAATTATTGTTGTCTATTTTATTATTACTATTATTATTATTATAACATCATTATTTATTATTAATAAGCCTATTATTATTACTAAATCTATAAATTTTAATTTCTTGGAATAATATTTGATACATTATGAGACCCCTATCCACCTAAAATATTTGTAAATGTATTATTAAAATTAATATTATTTGCTGAGTTAATTAATTAACATGTTTAATTGTTTGTATTTGTAGTATTTGACAGATGGCATGTAATATTTTAATTTGTAACATTATTTTGCATGCTTTCTAGATTATCCATTAGCCTAGTCAATTCTGTCATTAATCCTTCAATTTTATTAAGCATATCTTCCCCTTCTCCCTATTCATTACCTTGATTAATAGTTTACTATTACATCTATTATTTTCCTAAAAAACTTTCAGGATGAATATATTCTTCATTTAATGTATTTGGTTATATAGCAGACCAACTATTTGCTATTTATTATTATTATTGTTGTTAATTTTCGTTTATTGCAAATGTGTTTCCTGTATTTTACATATTTTACTATGATATTTAGGCCATTGATGTTTAAAGATTCTTTAATTCAATCATTAAATTAAGTTTTTCATATTCAGATTAAAAAATCCTTTTTTCTAATTCTAAACAGCATGAACATTCTCGATTTACGATTGATTCAAGTTCTAACTCCTCATATAAATATTGCATTACCTGTTAGATTTTTTCCATTTCGTCTTTATCATCAGTTTATATTTCATTATTATTAATATTTAAATTATTTTGTTTTTATTTTTTATTTTTTTAATTATTTAATTTAGTTTTTTTAGTTTTTATTGATTTTTTTGAATGTTTTTTCTTTTAAATATTCTCTGTTTATTTTTCTTAATGATTTTCTAATATTTATTAATCATTATTTTGTACTTTTTATTCTTCTTCTTCATCACCTTCATCTTCTTCATTTTATTCTTCTTAAACTTCTTAAAATTTATTATTCTATTTAAATAAAAGTATAAATAATATAATATATATATATTTATATATATATTTATATTTTTATATTTGTTTTTATTTATTTTACTAGATTTTATATTCTTTATTTTCTATATTCTTATAGATACTTTTCTTAAGATTCTAGTATAAATTATTAGAAAATTTATTATTATTCTTCTTCTGATAGATTATGGAATTATTCATCATTTTGAATTTATTCATTGAAATATTCTTATTACTACATGAAAAATTCTTCGCTAAAAATATATTCATTTTATTTTAAATCCTCATCTTCATATTCTTAATCTTAATTTTATTATTCATTACTACTATTAATATTATTTATAACTTTTTTTTACTTTTTTTTTTTCTTTCCTTCCTAAATTTACTATTATTATTATTATTATTATTATTATTATTATTATTATTATTATTATTATTACTATTACTATTACTATTACTATTACTACTTTTAATCTTCCTAATTTTCTATAAATTCTTCATTTTTTTCATCCTAATGACTACTTAATTACATATTATGTTAATAATGTGCATTAGCTATCATTTACTTATGTTGTTTAATTTACATTACCTCTCTTTTTTCTTTAAAAAGTTTAATATTTCTAATAAGTTTATCAAAAATCCTCTTCGAAATTACTTTCAAGCTTTCGCCGAATTTTTCTAATTCATCTGTATTTGGAGTAATTCCTGGATTATTTCTTATATCTAAACTGATCAAATTTTCATTATTGTCAAGCATTTTGTCGATTTCTAAGAGCCCTTCAGCATCAATTTAATTGTATCTTAAATTCAAGCTTCTTGTCCATCCATCGAATTGTAAAAAATAGCACAAATCCTTTACACTTTTGTAATTCAAAGCGTTTCCCATTAAATTAAGTTCACAAATTCCTTCCAAATTAACGTCATTTTCAGGTACTTCACCTCTCAATCCACATAACCATATCCTATCGTCCCTATTTTTAGAGTGTGATGATAGTAGTTTTCCTATTAGACCACCAGCTTGTCCATTAAGTAGATTAAATGATAAATCTAACAATATCAAAGACTTATTTTGTGATATATTTTCTATAAGACCTTTTTCGAGAACATCAGAAGTAATAAAACAATGGATTAAATATAACTCTTTTATTGTTTAAGATTGGGCAAATCCTGAAGTAAAAGCATATAAAGTTTCTGAATTTATTTTAATTTGTTAGACTTTTATTTGTGTCGTTTTTTCACTTTTTCCTATGTTTTGTCCAAAACAGGTCATTATTTATAAAAAGAGATTTGGGAATTCTTAAGAGAATAATTTTTTAGAAGATTTAGTAGTTTTATGGCTTGTTAATTATTAATTTTGTTAATTTAATTACTGCTATTAAGTTATTAAGGTTTTTTTTTTTTGACTTTCATTATTTATGTTTTAGTTTATTTTATTATTTTCAGAATCTTCTTCTTCAGAAAAAAAGGAAGAATTTTTTATTTTTTTTGTAGATATTTATTCATGTTTTTTACAAAATTGTTCTTCGTTAAAATCTATATTACCTGTAATAGTAATGGCTTAAAATTGACATTCTCTTAAAATAATTTTTAATGGATCAATATCGTTTTGGGTTAGATTATCATAATTTATATTAATTTCTCCATCTTTAAGGGAATGAGATATTGCATTATTTATTGATACATTCTTTTTTTAGCAAACTAATTTGTAAAATTATAAATTAGATTGACCTTTTTTCTTTTTTAATTGTTTAGTTATTTATAAAGATTTTTATTTTGAATAAGTTAATTGCTTTTAGGATGTCTGGTTTTAATTGTTTGATGTTTATAAAGGCTTTTTAATCATATTTTATGTTTTTTTTTATTTTTATATATATATTTTCTTTTCTATTTTTCTTATTTATAATATTTGAAAAAAAATCCTTCCTTAAATTTAAATGTAAAATTTTAAGTTATATATTTTTTTGTTTTATGTTTTTTGTTTTTTTAGTTTATATAAGTGAATTTAAATATAAATGATAAAAAAAATTTTGCATAAAATATATATAAAAAAAAATTAAAACTTATATAAAAAAATTCATACAAAATTTTTAATTTTAAGTTAAAATAAAATAAATATATAATAAATTTATTTATATAATTAATACATAAAAATTTCAAAATTAAATAAATAATTTATTATAATTTATAATAATATTTTACATTTAAAATGAATATAAAAATAATAATTTTACATAAATAAAATAAATTAGATATATTTATATGTTTTATTATTCAATATGCACCAATTTCTTCTTCTTATTCTTCTCTTAAGGAAGGAGCTAAATTTAACCAAAATTTATCTTCATTAATTTTAGGATAACTTAATACTTCTAAATTCATTTTTACATGTCTATTTTTTTTTTATCCAATCAATGTTGCTGATTGAAATATATAAAAATAAATATATATATATATATATATATATATATATATATATAATATTTACATATATTACATATATAATATTTTATTTTTTTTATTTTTTTTATATATATAATTATTAATATATATATTATATAAATTAATAAATATTATATATATATGTGTATATATTATTACAGCATATAGCGTCTGAAGGAATAGATCTTATAAATTATAAGTGTTTAGCCCCTAAATTTGCACATTCAAATACTTAAGAACTTAAAGGAGTATTAATTAATGCTCCATTCATTAAAGGTGATGAAGTAATTATATTAATTTAAAGTTATTTTGCAACTTTTAATAGATATTCTTCTTACTTTTCACCTTTTTCATTTTATATTATTTAATATTTTTCAGCAAAACATTCTGGCATCATTAAATTTACCTTTATTTATAAATAAAATAAATATTTTTATATTTATTAAATTACAGGTAATTAAATAAACTTAAACCCATGATTTTTTCCTCCTACATTTTCTGCCAAATTTACGATATCTTCCAAATTTAAATAAAATTTTTCCATATAAGAAGAACATCTAAATGAAATCCAAGTTGCCAGTCCATAAGAATTAATTTTTTTTTACATTATTTTTTCTTCCAAACATTCAAAAGCCTTTTATAATAATAAAAAGTACTTTTCTCTACCCAAAACAGGTAATATTTATTCAGATGAATTTTATAAATAAAACAAATCTAAAGTATCTATTCCTAAATTATTCAAGGACATTTCAATAGATTAAGAAAGGAAATTTTTAGAAAGAGAATATTGATTATTTATAATTTCTGCTTAAGATAAATTTAATTTTTTAATCATATCTTATCTGTTAATTTTTTAGTCATAATCTTCGGGAATAAATCCTCCTTTTGAAGATAAAAAATATTAGTCTCTTTCTATTTGTTTTTAAGATTTTAAATAACTTAAAGCAGCTCCGATTGTTCTTTCGGATTTTTAATATCGATAATTTATAGAGGTATCTATAACATTCACTCCTCCAGTACAAATACTATCTATTAAAGCATTAAACATCTATTAATATTTTTATAAAATTAAATAGATTAAATATATTAAAAATATATATTAAAATATATAAATTTATAAATATTTAAATAAATATTTATATATGTATAAATATTTATTTATATATATTTATACATATATATATATATTCATATATATAATATTTTTTTTTTTTAATTATATTTAGCAACTTATAAATCATTTTCTTTTGTTGGAGATCCTTAATATGTTCCAAATCCAATACTTGATAAATTTATATCAATTTTATAAGGTTATTTGAAATTAGACTCATCAACTTTTTTTTATTATTATTTTTCATTTTTTTTTTATATTACTAGTTTGTATTTTATTAGACTTGTATGTTATTGTTCCATATTTTGTTGCCGATCCTTTTAATATTTTTTCTTGTTTTATTTAATATAATTATTCAAATTCATTTTTTCTTTGAAATATATTATGTTCGTTTTCTAATTCATATGTATGACTTTTTATCGAAAATTTTTTCTTGAGTATATTTGTTAATTAATTATTTAATTTATGTATTATTCTATATTTCATTATTTTATATTTTTATTTATTAATAAAAAAAATCTTTTATTATATGCATAATTTATTATTAAATATTAAAATAAAAATAATTAAATTTGATTATATTTATTAAATAAATGTATTTAATTTTTTTATTTTAATAAATAATTAAAATTATAATCAAATATTAATATTTAATTATATATTTTTTTAATATATATAAATATATATAAAAAATATTTAATAATATTTATATTATTTTAATAAAAAATATATATTTTTTTATATTTATTAATAATTTATTTTTTATATATATTTTATATTATAATAAATAAAAATTTAAATATTTATAAAAAATAATTATTATATTATTTAAATACAAAATATCTTTTTATTTTTAAATAATTAATAACCAAATAAAAAATGATGCAATTTTTTTTGTGTATAAAATTAACTTTTTATAAAATATTATAAAATATAAATATAATAATCACAATTTAATTTTTTTCTAAATAAATATTTTTAAATAACAATAATATTATAATATATCACTATATTCATTTTTTATTATATTAAATAATACTTGCTATTTAATTTTTTATATTTAAAATATATTTTTTCTAAATTAATTTAATTAAAGCAAAAATAAAATTATAAATTTTAATTTTTATTTATTTTTCTTAAAATCAATATATATAATTACTTATTAGCATCATCTTTTTGTATTTTTTATTTAATTTCTTTATTAAAAATAATTAGATAAAAAGATGATAATTCATTTTTTTATCGTCTTTTTTGACATCATTTTTTTTAAAAAATAAAATCTTGCTAAAAGTAATATATAATATTTTTTAAAAATTAAAAATAAAAAAATATCTATGTATTCTTTAATTAAAAATACTCCACGTCGATATTTTAGTAGTAAAATATTTTCAAGTGCCATCGAAGCAACAAAAGATATAAAAGACGGTTCAAAACTTCTTGTAGGCGGTTTTGGTTTATGTGGAATTCCTGAAAACTTAATTTAAGCCGTCTGCACAAACGGGCCAAAAAATCTAACTGTAGTTTCAAACAATTGTGGAGTTACCGATTGGGGACTCGGCCTTCTTTTATAATCTCGTTAAATAAAACGTATGATATCATCATATGTGGGTGAAAATGCCGAATTCGAACGCTAATATCTATAAGGTGAACTAGAGGTGGAGTTAACTCCATAAGGTACTCTTGCTGAAAAATGCAAAGCTGGTGGCTAAGGTATTCCTGCTTTTTATACCCCCACAGGAGCCTATACATTGATTGAATAGGGCGGTTTTCCGATAAAATATAAATAAGGAGGTGTTAAGAATGGAATCGAGATAATTTCTTAGAAAAAAGAAAAAAGATCTTTTAATAATAGAGAATATATTCTTGAAGAAAGTATTTTTGGAGATTTTGCATTAATAAAAGCCCAAAAAGCAGATAAAAACGGGAATTTAGTTTTTAATAGGACCGCTCGAAATTTTAACCAAGATATGGCTACAGCAGCTAAAGTAGTAATTGCAGAAGTTGAAGAAATAGTCGAAAATGGAGAAATAGATCCTGATAGTGTCCATGTACCAGGAATTTATGTAAAGAGAATTTTCAAAGGAAATTCTTTCGAAAAAAGAATTGAAAAAAGAACTCTTTAGATAAATAATGATAATAAAGAAAATTAATTGAAATAAAAGGGCTTCAAAGTGAGAGAAAAAATCATCAAAAGAGCCGCTTAGGAAGTTCGAAATGGCATGT
The DNA here is from genome assembly GCF_000220395.1 of Ichthyophthirius multifiliis. Classification (NCBI taxonomy): domain Eukaryota; phylum Ciliophora; class Oligohymenophorea; order Hymenostomatida; genus Ichthyophthirius; species Ichthyophthirius multifiliis. Next base: position 38,496 of record NW_004086173.1, on the reverse strand, counting down.
ATATCAATTTAGGAATTGGTATTCCTACTCTTTTGCCTAATTATGTGCATCCTGATGTTGAAATTCACATCCATTCGGAAAACGGAGTGATAGGAGTGGGTTCTTATCCTGTTTCTGGGTAAGAGAATGCTGATTTGATAAACGCAGGCAAAGAAACGATAACGCTTTTGAAAGGAAGTAGTATTTTCTCGAGTAGCTAGAGTTTTGGGATAGTCAGAGGAGGCCACTTAGATCTTACAATATTAGGAGGAATGTAAGTTAGTAAAAATGGAGACATTGCTAATTGGATTATTCCTGGAAAGATAGTAAAAGGAATGGGAGGAGCAATGGATTTAGTAAGTTCGGGTAGTAAAGTTATCGTAGTAATGGAACATATGGCAAAAAACGAACTTAAATTATTAAATGAATGTACTTTACCAATCACTGGGAAAGGTGTAGTGAATAAAATTATTACTGATATGGCAGTTTTTGAAAAAGTTAATGGATAAATGGTACTTATGGAAGTTGCACTGGAATATACTTTAGATGATGTTAAAAAAGCTACTGGATTTTAATTTGAGGTTTAGAATCCTTTAGGAAGTTTTTGAGTTATGATTTTTTTATATTTAAATATTTTTATTTTAGATATAAAATAATATTTTTTTATTTTTAAATTATTTATATATATTTATTTCTATTAAAATTGGATATATCATAATTTTTCAAAAGATTATTAACATTTAGGACACAATAGATTTTCTTTTTTATTCTATTAAATATAATTTTAAATACAATAATAACAAAATTAATGTTTGCAAGGTTATAAAATCTTTTACATGGTAATATTTTCTTCTTCACAAATTCCACATAAATTATTTAAATGTTAAATGTTTCCCAAAAAAGTTGTATTAAAGAAAATATTTTTCAAGAAATTCAAATCTTAGACATAAGGAATCACAAAAACTAAAAATTCGGCCATAACACTCCAAATTATAGTCCTATTTAGCAGTTCGAAATCTAAATATCTCTGTCTTTTTTCGTTTATATAATTAAACGTGACTTAGCTTAACCTTTCGGGTATACTTCTATATTTTCCCGTTATGATAAAGCATATAAAATTGATAAAATTGAAAAGTTTGTATGTTTTTTCAATTGTTTCTATAAGTTTTTTAAATTTATTAGAATCTTCTTTAAATAAAAGAATATTTTTTAATTTAGAAAATAAATACTTAATTAATACATCAAATAAGAAATATAAAATTTTTTATTTTGGTTTTAATTTTTAATTATTTTTCCCTTCAAATTTTATATTTTGAAGTTAATTTCCTGGAAGATTATTGTCTTTACTTATTGTTTCTCGGAAATATAAAAAATCGACAACGAAAGTTAGTTCGGGAATATATTTGTTTATTGTTGAGCTGTTAAAATGGGAAAATGATTTAATTATAACTTCTTTTAAAATATTTTTGCATTATAAATCTATTTCGGCAGATTCTAATTAATTTATTCGATCTATTCGGTATTTTTTCATCATTTTTGTTCTATATTTTTGTTTTTAAATATATATATTACAAGATATTTATTTTTGTATTTTTTGAAAAGATAAATAATAAATTGTAAAGTATAATATACATAATGATTTTTTTTTATTTTTTTAATAAATAATATACAGTATAAATAAATGACAAAAATTAAAAATATTAATTTTTACAAAAAAAATAAAAAAAATTGGCATTTAATGTTTTTTATTTGAAATACATAAATTTTATTATATACTTGAATATTTAATAAATGTTTATTGAAAACAGAAAAAAAAAATTTAAAAATAAAAAATAATTAATAATTAATTTTTTCCAAACAATACATTTTTAAAAATTTAAAAAAAATTAACATTAATAAATTATTTTTTAATAACAACAAAAAATGGGAAATTATTGTACTAAACCAATAGACGTTTAATAATAATAAGAACTGGTAATAGAATAAACATGTAGAATGAGTTTTCCTTAAGAAGTTCGAAAACCAATATTTTTAACATAGCCTTATTTACGGTCTGGAATATCAATAAAACATCAAAGCAAGGATATATAATTTAGTTATCCTCAAATTACTTATAATGCATTAATATAAGTGAATACTTTATGCTTAAGAATAAATTAGATATTCAAGCCTAATTTATTAGATGAGAAAATATCTATATTTTATCAATTTTGTTTAAAAGATGATTAATGTTTAGATTCTATATATGCTTAAATAGACTCTTAATAATTAAATATAAACCAAATAAATAAAAATTCATAATCAAAGAATTTAAAAATATTGCATTATAATCCTTAATTAATGCCTAAATTATCGAAAAAATATCAATGGATTTACTTAGGAGAACATTAAGTTTAAAAGTTTATTAAAATACAGCTAAAAATTAGCTAAAAATTAAAAATTATTTAAAATAAAATCCTTTAAATAACATTTCCAAATCCAAATTCACTTCTTTTTTAAAAAAATATTATTTCTTAAAATTAAAATGAATAATTTTTCGAATTTAATATAAAAAGTGTTCCTGAAGTAAATTTTATTAAATCAAAAGATTCCTAAATTTTTTAAAAAGACGGATATTATCAAATAAAGCCTTTAGTTAAAAACAAAGACTTTGATATATATATTAGTTATCAAAATATAAATGACATAATCTTACTTTAAGATAAAAATTAAGCAAAATAAGGATTTTTTCTCCCCAAAATAAATAATTTAGATCCATTATAAGTATACTCAATGCATTTAAAAGATTATTTTTTCTATAATGATATTAATAACATTTATAATGAATTTTTATTTGTAATTGCTGTATAAGAAAGCGATTGCAAAGTAAAAAATGCCTTGAAATTGGCTATTAAAAGCCTACCATCGAAATGCATTTTTAATATTTTAAGTTTGGATGGATAAGTATAAGATTTATTCGAAAATTCATAAATTTGTTCATAGAAAAATGTTGATTTCGTTCTTGAAAAAATCGAGAATTTCTCATATTTTTTTACTTAATAACAGGAAGATATTAATTATTAAAATTTACTTCTTTTGTAAAAATATATTGATTAGAAAAGTCCTTTTTTTATTAAACTATTTTCCTTATAATTGAATGTGAAAATTTGTTAAAATTATATAATTACTTGAATGTTTTGAATATTTAAAAAAATACCTTCCTAAATATTTTTGCTATCAATACTTAAATAAATAATAATATTTAATACCTTTATAGTAGTAATTTTACTATTTTATAAGTAAAAGAACTAGATTTAGAATTAATAAAGGCTATTTCGGAATCTTTTACGCCTTGCTTTTTCGATTTTTAGTTAAACTAAGGAGAATTTTAAGTATTTTTTAAAAACTAATTTGTAGAATTTAATGTAGATAATGAAGAAATCGAAATTTAATATAGACTTAATGATGATAAAGAGAAATAGTTTTTTAAAAAAAATGTGAGTTAATTTTAAACTAATAATGTAGAAAATATAATTAAATTGGAAGATAAAGTAAATTAAAATACGATTTTTTCTGTTAATTTTTTAAATGAAATATAATAAGTTTAATATTTACCTATTATTTAATTTTATGAAAATAAAAATTAGTTTTTTTAAAATATTGATAAATTCATTAAATGTAAATAAAATAAAATCTCTGAAATTATATTAATTCCGGATAGCATATAGTTTTAATTTTTTTAAAAAAGTACTTACAGTTATTTAGACTTAATTTATTTATAATAATAAGAAGGGTTTTGGATTTTAGATAATATTTTCTGTGAAATTATTTAGTTTGATAAAAATTATTTGATAAGCTTGATGGTTAACGAAATTAAATAGTTAAAAATTAGCGAAGATGTAAAATATAATATATGGGCAACTTTAATTGCTTATATATTTATTAACAAATATAGTAAAAATAAAGAAAATAACAAATTAATAATGTTAAAAAGTTTAACATTTTTAAATAATTAAGGCATAAACTTAAATGATGTATATTAAAAGGTTAAACAATTAATTTGAAATATTTAAATATTTATGTATGTGTTTTGTTTTGTTTAAAATATTTATATAAAATATAATGAAATTTTTAAAAAGAAATAAGAATTTAGAAAATTTTATAAATAATATTTTTTTTATATTAAAATCAAAATAAAATGGTATTAATAAAATCGAAATAAAATGGTATATAAAACTTTAAGATCGAATACAAATACATTTGTTCGAAACTTGTAAAAATAACAGAAAATTATCAAAAACCAAAAAAAAAAAAAAAATATTCGAGAGGTTTTTTTTTTGTAAAAAAAAATATAAGCAATGTACTAAATATTTAATAAGAAAAACAACGAAATAAAATATAAATATTATTTTTGAATATAATTATTATTTTTAAAGTTTAAATAAAATTAGCCTTTTATTAAATAAACAATTAAAAAACATTACATAATTATCAGAATTTGCAGTAAAAGTGAATATTTTTAAACTTATTAAAATTAAAAATTAAAACATTTTTAAGACATATTATAATAATTTAAAGTTTATAATAAAACATATCCACTAATAGAAAATTTAATAATATATTTCAGATAAATAGATATTGAATACATAATTTTGTAAGAAAATAAGAATCTATTTCTTTAGATATATATATTAAATGTAAACAATTGGTTAAATTAATTTAACAGCTATATATTTTATATGATAAATATTGACATATCAATTTTTATAAATAATAGATTTCAGTAAAATTATGAAAAAATATTAAATTAATAATTATTTTTAATAACACTAATAATAATATTTAAAGATAATAAAATTTAGTATAAAATAAACATTATTAAAAGATTATTATTTAATTTTTATTTATATTAAACTAATAACATTAGTTTTATTAATTTCTTTAAAAATAAATCTATTTTGTTTTGTTTTATATTAATATATGTATATTTATTTAATTTTTTATTTAAATTAAATTAATTTTATTTATTTAATTCTATTTATAATTTTAAAATATATTTTTTTATTTATATGATATATTTTCATAATTTTTCAGCAACAAGCTTCTTTTTTTTTTAGTTTTTCGTCTTAGTTTTTATTATTTTCTGTTAGAACAATTTTTTTTTATTACTATGGTGCTTACTATTAATTTTTATTTTCGTTATTAATATTAATATTATTATTTCCTTCTTTAGTTGCATTTTAATTTGTATTTTATATAATTTAATAATTTAAAACTATTTTTTTAAAAAAAATAAAAAACTAAAAAAAATATATTTACCGTTTGACTATCCAGGATTTAATATACTTTGTTCAATAGGTTATAAAGAAGTTGCCATAGATTTAAACATGTTTAATACGTTTTCGCCTGTTTTTGCTGAAATTTCATAATAATTAACTCTAATGCTTTAAGCCTTTTATTCAGCTTCCTATTATGTTACTTCTCTTGCTTTATTAAAAATTATAAATAAATTATTAAAATATATATTTAGTTAACATAATTTCATATCTAATTTGTTTGCAACTAATATAAAAGGAGCATCTATTCCTCTATTATCTTTATAATCTTAAATCCATTTATCTAGATTATCAAAGGATGTCTTTTCTCAAATATTTTAAATTTAGTTATATATATTTAATGAAATATTAATTTATTTATAAAATATATATTTCTTTTTATATTATATTTACAAGTAATATCAAAAACTATAACTGCACATGTTGCATCTCTCAAATAACTAGGTATTAAACTTCTAAATCTTTCTTATCCAGCTGTATCCCATAATTATAATCGAATACTTTTTTCATCTATTGTTATTGTTTTGGCTAAAAAATCAACTCCTATTGTAGGCTATTATAATTATATTACTTTTTTATTTTTAATTTTATAATATAAATTTATTTATTACATGCGATTTTTCGTCAAAAACATCGTACATAAAACGTTCAATTATGCATGTTTTACCTACATGTTGGTCCCCTAAAAATATTATTTTATGCTTTATTCTTGAGTTATTTTAAGAATTAGAGTCCATACTTACACCACTTTCGTTTGTATCCATATTTATTTTAATTAGTTATATTTTTATTTTATAAAATATTTAATAAAAGTAATTTTATTTTACAATATTTTTCCAAAATAAAAACACAAATAAATTTAATTATTATTTTTAAATATTTTTTTTTTAATAATAAAAAACTTAATTTAATTGTTAAAATAAATAAAATTCAATAAATAGAAATTTAAGAAAGATCAATATTTAAAATTTAGCACAAATCTACAACACTTTATAGTTAAGAAGGATTACTTTAATAATTTTTTAAATGAATCTAATAATTGACCAAGTCTAAATTCCAAAAATATCTATATTTTTAAGATTATTCAACTAAAAAGTTGTAATATCTCTAATTTAAGAAAATAAAACAAAGACTTTCAATTTTTAAATCTTTACAAATATATCTAAGAGAGTATTTCTTAACAATAACGAAATATTCTTTTTCCTAATTAGCTTAAAGTGATTTTAAATTAAACATTATTTGGGATAATTTAGTCCTTTTTTAATATTTATCAAGCCAACCTTTGGATCCTTTAAACTTTTTTTTGTTAATAGAAAAATCGAGTGCTTTTTCCATGATAATTTTTCTCTAGCATTTAATTTTATGCCTTAAAACATAATCAATACAAAACTCAAACAACATAATTTCCATATAAATATCCATTATTTTTCTTCCCCCTCCTTCTTTTCTTTCTATTCCGAATTATTACCATCTTTGTATATTTTTTAATGGAATATTATATTTTAGCGAAATATTTTTAGCACTTTCTCCTTATTAAACCTTTTTTTAAATAATAATAATATTAGATATATAATTACTTCTTTTAATAAACTTTCTTTTAATTATTGACTATATTTTTAATAAGGGCCTCTTTACTTAGTTTAGAAATTATTATATTTATTTATTTAACTAATATTTTTATCTACTTCTTATTTTTTTTCAATATCCGAAATTAATTCTTCATCTTCTTCTAAATGTTTTTCCTAGAATTTATGTATTTTTTAGCTTGATTTTTCGAGTATTTTAAGAAATTTGGAAATTGATCTTTAGTTATTTTAGTTAATTTATTAAAGAAAGCTTTCTGAAAAAGTTTCATCCAGTTATTATAAGTAAAATTTACAAGGCGTAATATTATTTTAGTTAATTAAATAATAATTGCTTTTTAATTCACTAAATTCGTTTTATTCTTCTTACTTTACGTTTTCAATTTTTATTATGGGCGATGTAAAAATTCTTCTTTTCTTTAAAATATTACTAGAAGCAGTTCTTTGGTCGTTATAGTTTCTTAAAGGAGATATTAATTAATTATAAAAATTATAGTTTTGATTTATATTTTCAATGTATCTAATAATTTCAGACTCTTTTACTTTTTTTTTTTTTTTTTCAAATATATTTAAATATATTATATTTAAACTTTGTTTAGCTATTTATTTAAGGAATTAATTAGTCTCTTGCTTAGTACTTCCTATTATACAATATGTCTCTAGTAAATTAAACACTTATACTGTTTATGTTGCATTTATCATTAGTTATTGTTTAAGATTATCTAAATAATTTTCTTAAGTTTACTCCATTTTTATTTTTTTTAATAAAGTATTATTTTTTATAATTTGTTGATTTATATATTTTTTTGAATTTTTCGCGTTTATATTTAAAAAAAAATAAAAAATATAGATTTTTTAATTTAGCTTTACTAAAAAAATTAAATAAATAAAAATTCTACATTTCAAAATGTTTGATAATTAAATTAATTTAGGTTTTTATAGTAAATAAAATTAAGAAATAAGAATATAATACAAACATTCAATAATTAAATTACAATTAAGATTAATTATCTTATTTATTAGAAATGTTATTTAATTTAAAATATAATTGATTCCATTAAGAATCTAAATCATTAGATTTAAATTAATCACTTTTGATTTCTAAGTCTTATTTTAATGCGATTTCAATATTTTCTTAATTGTCTATTCTTTAAAATTGTTTTCTCTTTTTTATTTAATTAAATTATGTTCATCATAGGCTTAATTTCTAATATCATTTAATTCTTCGTTATTAAAAGTTCCTTTTTTAAAAAATTCTGAACTTAATTTTAATGTATTTTAATTTCCGGTAAGACTCATTAATTCTTACATTTCTAATAAATACTATATTATATATATATCATTTAAAAAAATAAAAAAAAGAAAAAATTTTTACCACAATTCTATCTTCATATTATTTTAATTAAGATTAAAAACTTTTAAGCTCTTCTTATTAATTAAATATTTATAAATGTGATTATTTTAAAGATTATTATAATTCATCTATTGCTTTTTCATATTAATCTTTCAATTGTCTTTATATATATATATATTTATATTAAATTAATATATAAAAATATATTATATAATATACCTAAATTATTGCATATATAACTATTTTTCTTTATTAGATTCTTCAAGCATTTATTCATGTTCTTAACTTTAGTTTTTGTTAAATTTATTTTAAATTTCTGTTTGAACAAGTTTTTAATTAAGGTCTTTTAATTATTAATTTAATAAATTGTTTTTATTAATTTAATTTTGCAATTAACTTTCAATTTGAATAATTTTTTTGACATTTTCTTCATATATATTTTATATTTCCTATTTATAATAATTTTAGAATCCTTATTCTAATTCTTAATTTTTTTATTTAAGTTTATTATTTTCAAATAGAATTCTTTCATGTATAGTTTCTTATTCTTTTTATTTCTCTTCAAAATATTACACTTTCGCTATTAAAGGATTCAGTTGTTTTTCTAAAAGTTCCCTTTTTTTTTATTCCATATTATAATCATTTTCGCTTTTTGTGAATTTTAATTAGAGATGTTACATTTCTTATTAGAACTAATTTTTCATATTTTCATATTTTTAATTTTATAAAATAATTTCATTTTCTTTTTATCCGTTATCTTATTATAAATCACAAATTATCTTATATTTTTCTTAACTATCGTTTTAATATAATTCTAATTATTTTCTTAAATTTTAATTTTCTCTATCTTTTATTTCTAAAGATTATTCTAATTACTTTTTTTTTTTTAAAAAATATAAATAAAAGATAATAAAACAAATCTTACTTATATTAATTATGATTTACTTTATATAATTCCATCTTTTTCATTCACAACGTTATCATGTATTGAAATTTTATATTCGTTCTTTTCTTAAATTATTCTTAATTCATCTCTTTGCTATTTATATTAGTCTATTTTTTCTTACATTTTTTCTTATAAAATATCAAATTTTCTTTACTAATATTCGTTTTTCTTTAATGCTTAATAATTTTCATCTTAAATTTTTTAATAATCTAATTGTAATTATTAAAATTAAACCATATAATTTGTTGCAACACTAAATATTTAATTTTAATTTAAATAATATAGTACATTTTTTGTTACGCTAAATTATGATTATTTATTTATTATAAATTAGTTAAATATGGTTCGAATTTATCATATTCAATTACATTAAATTCCCTATTTTCTTTATTTTTCCTATCATTTTGGATTTTTTAACGTAGCTGTTTTTCAATTTTATCATATTCTTAAGATGCTTTTATTTCTCCCTGAGAAGCACAAGATAAATTATCCATTTTTTTAAAAAAATTTAATAATATAAAAATATATATTTAAAATTAAATATTTTTTTTAATAAAAATTCAAAGTTTTTTTAAAATAATAACAAAAATTTCAGAGTTTTTATTATTTTTAATATAATTAATTTTAATCTAATAAAAAAACATAATTTAAACACATAATAAACCTATATCTTCCAAAAATTATATATTTATCCTAAAAATAATTAAATATATGTCCATCTCAAGCTCAACTTTTTTTACCCGATATTATTTTTATTAATCTTTTAAATGTTAATTAAATTGAGAAGCATTAATTTTTGTAAAAAAGCTATTATTTTTACATGGATACAGCTAAAAATAAATAAATAGATAATAATATAAGCTATTCAAACATTTTTAATATCTTCTGAATTAGGATAATATTTCAAAATTAAATTTATTATTCATTTGTTAATTAAATTATTTTTAAATATTTCAGTTTTTTAAAACTTGCATTTTCTTTTTTATTTTTGCTAATTTTTTGGTAGACTTGAAGGCACATTAATTAGAAAACTTCACTATTTTCTAAATTAGCTAAAAAGTTTATTTTTGTAAATGAATTAATTATATATCTATTAATTTATTAATTTTTTATTTTTTTAACTTGGGAGATTTTCTATAACAAGAAAAACGAAAAATGTTTATTTTTTAAAAAAAACTTAGACGACTGTTTTTTCTTTATTAAGTAAAAGACTATTACTTTACATAGTTTTAGTAATATTCTCCAAATAAATATAATTTCTTATTATATATATATAATATATATTTAGTTATTGATTTGAAGAATTTTTAGGATTTATAAGTAGAATTTTTTGGGCTTGATTACCATCTGTATACCATTTAATTGAGCATTTTTTAAAAATATATTTTTTAATCGTTAAAAATTAAAAAAAAAATATTTTAAACTTATAAAAATAAAATATAATTTTTTTTAAATATATTAAACATTATTTTTATTCTTAATAAAAGTTATTCGAAATATATATATATATATATATATATTTATTAGCAAAAAACATATTTTATTAATATATAATATTTTCAATATCAAAAAAAAAATTATTTTTAATAAAAATTAAATTACAATCAAATAACTCAAAGTCTATCTTCTAATTAAATATTCTCGTCATAATCTTTATTTTTTAAAATTTCTAAAACTTAATTTCTATCAAATTTTTATGCTTTGTCATAACAGTTTTCTCCTTTATCATCGGTTTCATAAGGATTAGCACCTCTTTTTAATAATTCATTCACAAAGTAAGTTCTACCTAAAGAACAAGCTTTTAATAAAGGAGTCCATCCTTTATCACATTTTTAATGAATATCAACTTTTATTTTAATTTTATTATTTTATTTTTATTAAATAATAAATGAAGACTAAATAACCATTATATAAAAAAAGAAGCATTCCAATTTCTTTTTTATTAGTAGTAATAGTTTCATGTAGAAAAGTATGTCCCGAAGCTTTTATTACTATCATATTTGGGTCTAATTAATTTGTTGATAATAATTCTTTTATAGTCTTTAATTTATTTTATCTAACTAAACCCCATTCCCTTGTATCATTTGGATATGTAAACATATCAGAATATGGATTAAAAGAATTATATGTTAAATCTATTTCATTTATGTCGTATATATTATAAAAAAATTGTATTTGTTACTTTTAAATTTTTCATAAACAAACATTTTTTTATTTTATTTTTAAGATTTTTTAATTAGTTTAATTAATTTTTTTTTTATTAAATGTGTATTTTTTTTATAAATTAAAATATTAAATAAAATAAAATTTAGAATGTTTTGAAATCATTTTCTATATATGTTTTACCATTATCCATAACATGTATATTTATCGAAAGCTCTTTTATCTTTATTAATAAAATACTCGTTAATTAAAATACCTGTATCCCATAATACTTTTTTTACAAGTTTTTCAGTTACTTTCTAATGTAATAATATATATTTTTACTATATTTATGTATATAATTACTGTCGAATAATCCATAGAAGGACTTGAATTAACTTCTAAAATCCAAACATTATAATCTTCATCAATAGTAAAATCATATCCATACATTTCTAAGCTGTTTTTTCTAGGTTGAATAATATTTTAAACACTTACAAGTGAATCAATGATAATATTTTATATTTATTTGAGTATTTTTTATTTAAAAAAGTCTTAAACATTAGTTTTTTTAAACAAATATTCTTCAAATTAATTTTAAAAAAGCATAGTTTCATCAACTTTTTCTTAAAAATTATTCGCATTTTTTTAAATGCAATTATTGCTCAAGTGAGCAAACTTATTTGATAAATTTTCCTCGTTATATTCATCTACACATATTCTCAAATAACATTCTTGATAACAAAAAATTGTTAAAGGTTTCCAATCAGTTACTATAACCCATTATCTTATATCAAACTTTTATAAATATTTAAAATTATAATTATTAAATATTATAATATTTTATTTTATTATATATAAATTCTTTATACATATTTCTTTTTTATTTTTTTTATTATTTTTTATTTTTATTTATGTGTATTTATTATATTATATTTTACTTTTTTATTATTTATTGTTAAGGGATTTTCTAAATATTTTTAAGTAATCCATCCTAATTCTTTTCCACTAACATACTAAAGCAATTATTCGAGTTTATTGAATGTTCTTATTCCTCTTCCTCTAGATAACCCTGAAGGTTTTACTATCCAGATGTTACTTTTACCGTTAAGAGTGTATTAAGGATCATTTTTTTAAGAAATTTCAAGTTGATTTTTTATCAATTAGGTTATATTTGAAATATCTTCATTTAGTTTTTTGATAGTTTTTTAAAATACTTTGTTATAGAAATTGGAATCTTATAAATATTATTCTAGATTGATTTACTCACTCAAAATAATCCATTCTTCTTAAGAAATAGATTTAGGAGAAACATATTTTTTTTAAGTAAAAAATTAATTTTTAATTTTAATATAAGAAAGTGCAATTAGAATTTATAAACGTTTGACTTTGGAAATTTCAATATTATTTTAATAGTTTTCAATATGTTTTTTAAGAATACTTTCCGCTTATGTATATTTAAATTCTTCACAAAAATCTACAAAATCGCTTTGATTATTCATTTCATATGTTCTTGGGAAAAATTTATTGAAATTAATTTACTTAAAAGAGAGTGTTTTTAAACTTTTAGCAAGACCATTTTTGGAAATTAAATGAAAATTTTTATCGTAATGATTTGTTATTTGTTTATCTAATAGGAATTGAGTATTCACGTCTTTTTTTTTGTTACCCATTTTAAATCAAAAATAAGACTGTTTTCTTATTTATTTTGAACCCAGCCATGAGATTTTAAGTAGTTTCGGAGTTCTTAATATTCACCAATTATTATAAATATATTTTAATTGGGTAAAATTTTGTTTTTTCTTTTAAAATTGGCTAACGTTTCTTCAGTAACTATTTGTTTTGGTAAATAACTAAATGATTGGCATTTTTATTATCTTTTTAATTGCTATTATATGTCATTTTCGTCTTGGAGATCGTCATAAGTGTGTAAGGGGATTTTTTAAGACTTATAGGGACGAAAATCGGTTTATTTTTGGGGAATCAATTGAATGCATTTTAATGGGTTTTCTAAAAATAATTTTACTTTCTTTTCTTATATTAATTTATTTAAAGATATTGGATGGTATTAAAAATAGATTTACATTTTTTCGAAATTTTCTTTTTCATAATTTAATTAACGGACATCACATGATTTTGAAGATTATTTTTTGAACATTTATTTATTTTTTAAAAAAATACTGAGTTTTTTTAATAATATATGATTTATTAATATTAATAATTTTTTTAAAAAAATTGATTTTTGAAAGTTAGTTAAAAAAACATAATTATAAATAATAAATATTAATTTACTTTATATTTTTATATTTAAAAAAATAAATAATTATCATAATATATTTTAATTTTAGTCAATTTTTTTGTTTTCATTTACTTAATTTTATATTTATTTATATTTTTAACATATATATATTAATTATTATTTATTTATTAAGAATTATTTTTAATAAATACATTTAATTGAATGTTAAAATAATTACTATAATTAGAATACATTCTAAAAAATATTTAAAAATTATATAATTTTTTTTTATCAACTTTCATATAATTATTTATATGTTTCTTTCCATTATTTAGCTTCTTTACATTTTTAATCAAAAATTTTTTATAACTATTATATTTCTGAATTAAGCTTTGAACTATATTTTAATTCTTTATTTTTCCTTTAATTTAAAAGCATTTGATTAATTTCAATATAATATTAGCTTTTTCCATGATTATTTTTATTTTATTTAGTATTATATCTATTTTTATAATTTGTCTTTAATTCAATTAGTTCATTTTCTTTTTCCATAAGCATTTTTTTCAATTCTTAATTCTAGTATGTTAACTTTTCTATTTTTTACAATAATTCTTAATCATTTTAACAATATTTATTTATTTAATCTGCTAAATTATTTTCTGGAAAATCACATAATTAAATCCCTTAAATATTACTGACTAAATTGTTTAAGTCTAATTACTATTAATCTATTTTTATTTTTATATATAAATAAAATAAAAAATTACCTTTATTATTTAAATCTTAGGAAGTATTTATTTCTTTTTTAATTATGTTTGGGCTTTCAACATTTCTATATTTTATTGATGATATTACAGGATAATTACTGTTTTGATTATATTACTAATTAACTGTTGAATTTACTGGCTTTTTAGCTTTTTTACATTTTTAATATTCATCTTAATTTAACTCAATTATTAATTTATCTTTTTCATTTACTTATTTTGCTAAATCATTATTAATATTTTTTAAATTCTAACTTTATTTTAGTAGATTTTCTAATTCTTATTATTATATTTTCACTTCATTTAATAATTATTAATTTTTTCCTAAGAGATCTTCATTATTATTAACATAATCATTAAAATCTTATTCTTTTTAGTATATTTATTAACTTTGAATTTTATTTTCATTTTTTAATTTATCATTTTCTTATTAATATTCTTATATTTATTATTAAAACAACATATTTTCGTTCCATAATTTTTCATTTTCTACTTAAAGGCATTAATTTTCATTTTATATTTTAACATTAGAGTCATATATGATTTAATTTTCATTACAAAGCTTTTCATTTTCCTCATTTAATTATTAAATTTAATCACTTAAATATTAATTATTTTAATAAAGTTATTCTAATTATTAATTAAAAATTTATTTATCTTTTAATTATTATTAATCGAAATTTTACTTTTCCTTTTTTAATTATTAATCAAAATTTTATTTTTCATCTATTAAAATTTAATTAGTATCGTTTAATTATTAGTTTAAATTTTGTAAATAATTATTATCTTAAACTAATTGGTATATTTAATTTTATAAAGAAATAATGTTTTATTAATCTTATTCTTTGTTTAAATTATTAGATTCGTATAATTTCTTATTATCTAATTAGTTTTCGTTTTTTAATTTTTAAATTTAATCTTCATAATCTTATTTAATTCTATCAAAATTTTATTTTTCTTTTTTTAATTATTAATCCAAATTTTGTTTTTCATTAACTAAAATTTAATTGTTATCATTTAATTTTTAGTTAAGATTTTTTAAATATTAATTATCTTAAATTGCATGATTTATTTAATTTTATAATGATGTAATGTTTTATTAATTTTATTAATCTAATTCTTGGTTTAAACTATTTTATTCGTTTAATTATTTATTACCAATTTAGTTTTCGCTTTTAAAATTTTAAACTTAGTTTTCATAATCTTATTTTAATCTATCAAAATTTTATTTTTCCTTTTTTAATTGTTAATCCATATTTTATTTATAATCTATTAAAATCTGGTTATTATCATTTAATTATTTATTTTGATTTTATAAATATTTATTATCTTTAACTAGTTGCTATATTTAATTTTGTAATGAAATTATTATTTGTTAATTTTATTAGTTTAAATCTTAGTTTAAATTATTTGATTATTATAATATATTATAATCAATTTAGTTTTCATTTTTTAATTATTAAATTTAGTCTTCATAATCTTATTTAATTCTATCAAAATTTTATTTTTCCTTTTTTAATTTTTAATCAAAATTATGTTTTTCATTAATTAAAATCTAATTAGTATCATTTAATTATTGGTTTAGATTTTGTAAATATATATTATCTTTAATTAATTGCTGTATTTGATTTTATAATGAAATAGTGTTTTATTAATCTTATTAATCTTATTCTTGGTTTTAATTATTTTATACATTTAATTTTTTATTGTCAATTTAGTTTTAATTTTTATATTTTTAAATTTAATTTTCATAATCTTATTTTAATATATCTAAATTTTAGTTTTCCTTTTTTAATTATGAATCCATATTTAATTTTTCATCTATTAAAATTTGATTATTATCATTTAATTATTTATTTAGATTTTGTAAATATTTATTATCTTTGACAAATTGTTATATTTAATTTTATAAAGAAATTATTATTTATTAATTCTATTAATCTAAATCTTAGTTTAAATTATAAGATTAGTATAATATATTATTATCAATTTAGTTTTCATTATTTTATTTTTAAATTTAGTATTCATAATCTTATTTAAATCTATCAAAATTTTATTTTTCCATTTATAATTATAATTCAAAATTTTATTTTTGATCATTTAAAATCTAATTAGTATCATTTAATTATTCGATTAAATTTTTTAAATATTATTTATCTTATATCAATTGTTTTATTTAATTTTATAATGAAATAATGATTTTTTAATTCTACTAATCTAAATCTTAATTATAATTATTTGATTAGTTCTAAATATTATTATCAAATTATTTTTCGCTTTTTAATTTTTAAATTTAGTTTTCATAATCTTATCTAAATCTATCGAATCCTTAATCAAAATTTTTTCTTTCATTTTTTAATTATTAATCCAAATGTTATTTTTCATCAATTAAAATTTGATTAGTATCATTTAATTATTGGTTTAAATTTTTTAAATATTAATTATCTTGAATTGTTTGCTTTATTTGATTTTATAAGGTAATAATGATTTATTAATTCTATTAATCTAAATCTTAGTTTTAATTATTTTATTAGTATAAATTTTTAATATCAATTTAATTTTCATTTTTAAAAGTTTAAATTAAGTTCTCATAATCTTATTTTAATCTATCGAAATTTTATTTTTCTTTTTTTAATTGTTAATCCATATTTGAATTTTAATCTATTAAAATTTGATTATTATCATTTAACTAATTGTTTAGACTTTGAAAATATTTATTATCTTTAACTAATTGCTATATTTAATTTTATAATGATATTATTATTTATTGATTTTATTAGTCTAAATCTTAATTTAAATTATTTGTTTAGTATAATATATTATAATCAATTTAATTTTCATTTTTTAATTATTAAATTTAGTCTTCATAATCTTATTTTAATTTTTCAAAATTTTATTATTCCTTTTTTAATTATTTATCAATATTTTATTTATCATCTATTATAATTTAATTAGTATCATTTAATTATTGGTTTAGATTTTATAAATATTTATTATCTTTAACTAATTTCTATATTTAATTTTATAATGAAATTATTATTTATTAATTTTATTAATCTGAATCTTTGTTCAAATGATTTGATTAGTATATTATATTATTATCAATTTAGTTTTCATTTTTTAATTTTTAAATTTGGTGTTCATAATCTTATTTAAATCTATCAAAATTTTATTTTTCCTTTTTTAATTATAAATCTAAATTTTATTTTTCATCAATTAAAATTTAATTATTATCATTTAATTAATGGTTTAGATTTTATAAATATTTATTATCTTTAACTAATTGATATATTTAATTTTATAAAGAAATTATTTTTTATTAATTTTATTAATCTAATTCTTAGTTTAAATTTATAGATTCGTATAATTTTTCATTATCAATTTAATTTTCGTTTTTAAAATTTTAAACTTAGTTTTCATTATCTTATTTAAATCTATCGAAATTTTATTTTTCCATTTTTAATTATGAATCCAAATGTTATTTTTCATCAATTAAAATTTAATTAGTATCATTTAATTATTCGATTAAATTTTTTAAATATTAATTATCTTTAATTATATGCTTTATTTAACTTTACAATGAAATTATTATTTATTAATTTTATTAATCTAAATCTTAGTTTTAATTATTTGATTAGTATAATATATTATTATTAATTTAGTTTTCATTATTTAATTTTTAAATTTGTTATTCATAATCTTATTTTAATCTATTTAATTCTTTATCGAAATTTTATTTTTCCTTTTATAGTTATTAATCCAAATTTTATTTTTCATCTTATAAAATTTCATTTTTATCATTTAAATTTTGGTTTAGATTTTGTAAATATTTATTATGTTTAACTAATTACTATATTTAATTTTATAATAAAATAATGTTTTAATAATTCTATTAATCTAATTCTTGGTTTTAATTATTAGATTCGTTTAGTTTTTCTTTTTCAATTTAGTTTTCGCTATTAAATTTTTAAATTTAATGTTCATAATCTTATTTTAACTTATCATATTCTTATTAGTTAAAATTAAAATTTTATTTTTCATATTCATCTTATTTATTATTCAGTTAATTTTTTAATTTAAATAATTATTACTTTATAATATCCAAATTATTATTTTCCTATTACTAATTAGATAAATTATAATTTTAATCTTAATTTAAAATTTAATCAATTTAATTTTATAATATATAATTTTGATTTTCTAATTTCTCATTTATTTTTTATTTTTCTTAAATAATAATCTTTTATTCTTCTAATTCCTTTTCAAGTTTAAAAATATTTTTATTTAATTTATCCTACTTTATATTATTTTCTTCAAGTTTTTGCTACAGAATATTTATTTCTTCATTATATTATATTTTTTCAAAGCTATTTAAGTTATTTTAATTATTAATTTCTTAATCTTATTCGCATTACATTTCTTAATAGTACTTTTGCATGTAAACATTTTCATTTTTGGAAGCATCTAGAATGACTTATTCTTGAATATTTTAAGATAAAATCAGTTTTTATTAATCTTGAAAATCTTCATTGAGTATGATATTTTTACTACTTTAATAACTTGATTTTAACTTTTCTATTTCTCCTATTTTTTAAGAATCTATGTTTATGGTTCTGTCTTCTTATAAACTTTTAATTAAATCTATTAAGTATTCCATTTAAGCGAGTAGTTTTAATTCATGTTCTCTTGCTTCTATTTCTTATTTTAATTTAAATTAGTCGAAATCTTGAATTTTTTGTTGGTTTTCATTATTTTTATTTGGTGGATATATAGAAATTGTTTTTTATTAAGGTTATGTTTTTACTCCTGATAATTATGGCTGTATTTTATTCTTTTAAACTGCTGAAGGAGAAAAGAATATAGGTTATTTAATTTTTTTATTTGGTATATTCATATTTGTTATTTATTTATTTTCAATAAAATTGCGAATATTTTTTTAAATTTTGTGGTTATTAAATAAAATACTATATTTGTTCAATATTTTTTTTTGAATTAAAAATAAATAAATAAATTAAATTCCTTTACTTTTATATTAATAAAAATTATTGATTATTAATAACAAATATATATAATTAATACAAAAATAATTTTTTATAAGTATTTTTTATTTTTCATTCATTTTAATTATTATCCTCATCATCTACCCATTTAATTCTTTTCCCATCTTCCCATATCCCATTTTTAATTGTTCCATCTAATTATATATATTTACCTTTTCCATATTATTTTCCGTTTTTCCATTCACCTTCGTATTTCCTTCCATCAGCCCAAATATAAATACCATAACCCTTTGTATAAAATATTTAAATATAAAATAAAAATTGAAACAATTACATTTTTTTTATCATTGCTATATTCTCCTTCATATTTTCTTCCATCTTTCCATGTATATATACCTCTTCCATGCATATTATTATTTAACCATTCGCCTTCATATTATCTACCATCAGACCATACATAAGTACCCTTTAAATTTTATTAAAAATAAAAAACTAATTTTTTTTTAACTTTTCCTGAAATTTTATTATCATTCCATTCTCCATTGTATTTTGAACTATTTTTTTTTTTCATTTAAAAAATATAAATTAATTCGTTAAAAAATTAAAATAAAATAACAAAAATACCCATCAGCCCAAGCATATATTCCATGTCCCGATTTTTTTCCATTTATATAATTTCCTTCGAACCTCGACCCATCATTCCAAGTTTCAATTCCAAACCCATGTTATAAATCATCTTTCCATTATCCTTCATATTTTGCACCATTCACATGTATATAAACGCCTTAACCATTAGCCTTATCCATAACCCATTCTCCTTCGAAAATATCCCCGTCTACATGATAAAATTTACCCTTTCCATGAGCTTTATTATTACACCATTAGCCTTCATATCGAGCTCCGTCTGGCCATTTTTGCTCTCCATAGCCATCTCGCATATTTCCTTTCCATTCTCCATCATATATAGCACCACTTTTGAACGTATATTCGGGTCTTTTTTCCCTTATTTCTGAATTATGATTGTTTTCTTCATGTTATTAATCTTTTATCATATTATGTTTTTCTTTTTTTAAAAAAAAATACTTTATTGTTAAATAAGCGATTCCTTTTCTTCTTCAAAATATTTAGAACCTTATTTTTATTAACTTTTTTAAGATTAATTATCTGGGTCGTTATTTTATTATTAATTAATGGTATTTTCAGTTTATTTTTAAGTGGATTCTGGCTTTTTTTCAGTCACTTGAGTTCTTAGAGTGTAATTTTGATTTTAAGTCTGCTCTTGTTCTTAATTTTTATATGTTTGTTATAAATTTTAAGTTGAGTTTTTTTCTACTTTTGCTATGTTTTCTTCATAATCTTCATATTTTTTATTTTCATCTTCCTTTTATTTATTAAATTTTTTTTTATTTTATTTTTTTACATTTAAAGTTGCTTTAATGTTTTTTTCAGCATTATTAATGTCATTATTCTGATTGGAAGTTTATTGTTTATCTTATATTTAATTTTCTATATCCTATATATTTATATGCAAACAATTAAATAAATTAAAATACTATTTATGTTTAATTGTCAAGTCCCTTGTCTCCTACACAACCACACTAATTACCCATACTTAAATTTATTTGTTTATAATATTAATTTTATTTATTTATTTATTGAAGTTCAACTTTTTTTATTTTATATTTAATATTACAAAAATAATTTAATTAATTATATGTAAACATAACATAAATATTTTTTTTTGAAAAATAACAAACATTAAATAGCATTTATATATTTTTTTTAAAAAACAATTAAATAGTCAATATTAATATAATCATTAAATTTCATATTAATAATAAGATAAAATTAATTTAATTAAATTAAATTAAATTAAATTAAATTAAATTAAATTAAACTAAATTAAATTAATATTTTTTTTAACAAAATAAATAATTTTTAAAATTATTTTTATAATAGTAAATATTTCAAAATTTTATTTTTTAAAAAATAAAAAATATATATTACTATATTTTCGTTTCATTTTAATAATTTTATTTA
Organism: Ichthyophthirius multifiliis; assembly: GCF_000220395.1. Lineage (NCBI taxonomy): Eukaryota > Ciliophora > Oligohymenophorea > Hymenostomatida > Ichthyophthirius > Ichthyophthirius multifiliis. The sequence goes on along the minus strand of NW_004086173.1, from coordinate 17,134 downwards.
ATTAAACTATATTGATATTAATATAAAATATTTATATTTAGCCGGTTATTAATTAATTTTCAAAGTTATTTTGGAGGTATTTATTTACGGTATCAACATTTTATCAAATAAAAAAAAATTAAAAATTAATTTTTATATCCTTTAAAAAAATATATTCTAAAAAAAAAAAATAACAAAGTAATGGATACTTAAAGTTTTTAACCAATCCAATAAGATTAAAAAAAATAATAAATTGAAAAATATTAAAAAGAGGATTTTAACACACAAAAGTTTATTAAAAAAGGAATATAAAAAACATAATTTTTTTTTAAAAACGATATTTAAAAATTAAAGAATAAAAGCCTAAACTTTGTACAAACTATAACCAAAAATAATACAATAAATAAAATACTAAATAACCCTTCAATAAAAGATAAATACAGAAAATTACTTGGAAGTAATATTTTAGAAATAAAATGTTCTTAAAATAAAGAAATTTTGGATTTGTTTTAAAAAATTGAAGCAAAGTTTTTTTCTTCACAAACAATAAAATTCTATTTAAGTGAATTAATTCAATAAATTCCTAATTTAAATCTTTAAAAAATGAATTTAATAATGAATTTTAATCCTTAATTATATAAACTAAAACTTTAAATTAATTAGTAGAATTAATAAGATTTATTTATCTCAATGGATAATGATGAAAACAATGATTTTAATTTTTAAGAATTAACAAAAAGGTTTACTGACTTCAAATAAAGGATATATTATCACGAATTATAACAAAATTATAAGACTAACTAAGAATCTTAATTTACAGAATAAATAAAATAAATAATTTAAAAAAAGGTAGTTAATATATAATAGAGTATTAAATAAAATATATAGGTAAAGAACGAGAAATAAAATGAAACAATATAAATTATAAAGTAATATTTTGAACATAAAAAAGTGAGTAATATTTTCAAAGTTAATATTGTCGAAGAAATTGTTTAAAAGTAAAAAATAGAAAATTAAATTGCTTTATAATTTTTAAATTAATTAATTTCTTAATACCCAAAATGGCTTTGTGAATTAAATAATTCTATTTTGGGTACAATAATAAGAATTAATCTAAATTTTAATATTTGAAAAAAATAAAGTTAAATCAATATTTTGTATATCTTTTTAATATATTAATTTTTATTTTTTTAGTTTTTTCAATTAAAAATGAATTATATATTTTTTAAAAAAACAACTTTTAAAAATAAAAATAAAGAAAATAAATAAAAATATAAAACTTATTTTTTTTTAGTTAACAAAAATAAAAAAATTAAAAATAAAATTTACACACACAATTAAAAAATAAATGAGTAATAATCTTAACGAAGCCCCTCAAAATGCAGTTGATGAAAATTTCGAAGATAATGATGAAATGGCTTTTTTACCCGCAGATCATGTAAAAATCTATTATTTATTATTTAAAAAAAATAATTAAATAAATAGCATTTGCTATAAGAATTACAAGCTGCTTTAACAAAATAATTAACAGATGAACATGAAAGAGTTGATTAGAAATTAATTGAATGCGATTCTAATTTAAAGAAATTAGAAAAAACTAAAGAAGATGTTGGTGTAAGATTATATTCTGTACAATAATAATTAGCTGAAAATTAAATGAATTTTGAACAAGCTCATGAAAATTATAATTGGGTTTAAAAATTAAGGTATTTATTTTTTGAAATAAATAATATAAAAAAATTAAAAGAATTGAAGCTGAATAAAAGTTAAAAATTGATAACGAAACTTATTAAACTAAAAAAAAGAGCTAGAAGAATTACGAAAAAATACATAAAGGCATAAGATGAATTATCTAAATTAACTAGAACCTTATTTTAGATAGCAGAATTTAATTAATAAATGAAAGGTTAAATAATAAATACTAAAACAAACACTTATAGAGCTGAAGAGAATGTTGTTTCTTTGGAATAATAGAAGAAAAGTTAAGATTTACTCATAAATTAAATGAATGAGGAAATAAAAAGACTTACAGAATTAAAAACTATATTGACTGCATAATTAATTTCTCAAAAAGAAGAAACTGAACAAGCGCGTTAAATTTTAAAAGAAGCTCATTTAGAAATGCAAAAAATTATTGCTTCGAAAAAAAATTTGCTTGAAAGATGGTAAAAATCACTTATGACTATGTAAAGAATGGACAATGCTTTGTAGGCTATTAAAGAGGCACTTAAGTAAAAAATTTATATATTATATTAATATTATATTTTTTATTTTAGAGGATAATAAGAACTTAATTTGTAAATCGGAACTGAATTAAACGGTGTGAATTCAGAAATAAGAAAACAAAATGATACATAAGAAGTATTATAAGGTATATTTTTTTTTTATTTATTTTAAATTAAAATAATTAAAGGAAAAAAAAAGAAATTAGATTATGAAAGAACATATTTGGAAAGAAAATAATACGAATTGCATGAAGAAAGAAGTAAATTGGAAGCTTAAATAAATTTATTGACATAATCTTTGCATTAAACAGAAACTGAAACATCGAAAGCTGAAATAGATACAAACAGTATTGAAGAATAAATGGATTTAATTGAGACAAATATAATGAAACTTCACACAGAAATAAAGAAGCTTTATGAAGATTTAATTCATTAAAAATCAGAACATACTACAATCGAAAAAACAGCTACAAATTTGAATAAACAAGCTAACCAAATTGCAATTGACATTGAAGATAAAGCTGTTGAATTGGAAAATATATGTAATGAAATTGCCCGTGTAAAAATTGATCAATTAAACACTTAATCATAAATTGAAGTACTTGAATAAAAGAAAAAAGAGGTAATAAAGGAAAGAGAAGAAAAAGAAATTACTGTGGCCACTTATGAGGTTTAAATAAGATAAGGACATGATTTAAATGAGAAAAAATAACACGAAGTAGGAAGATTGAATAGAGAACATGATAAATTAAGCAGTAATTAAAGTGATTCCAGTAGGGGTCCTTTGGAAGCCAAAAGGAATAATTTGAAAAGATTGGCGGATGAAAAAGCTTATGAAAACGAATAAATGTAAAGAGAATGGATTAAAAAATAAACTTTTTTAGTTATGTAAAATAATAGATATAATAAATTGGAAGAAGAAGTTTCTTAATTAAAGACTAAATAGACTATTATGGAGTAAAAGAAAATGCGTTTGAATTAAAATTATAGATCTTATGAAAAAGAAATTAGGGATATTTAAAATGCTTTGAAAAACTTGAGAAATGACATGAATAAATTAAATGACGCTTTACACAGAAATAAGGAAAAATAGGCAAAATTGGATAATTAAAACTTCAATATTAATTCAGAATTCGAACAAAAGTTGAAAGAATTCGAAAAAGAATCTGTTAAATTAGAAGTCGAAATCGATAATTTGAAAGAAGAAAAAGCTGAATTATTGGCCGAAATTGTAGAATGTGAGAGGTAAATTCTTTTATGGGAAAGAAAAATTTAGCTTGAAAAAGAAATGCAAGATGCATTAGATCCTACAGTAGGATAAACTGAAATTTAAGAATTAAAGAAGGAAATTCATAGAATGGAATTGAGATTAGATGAATTCAGGAAAAAGTAGGAAACTATTATTGCAGAAATGGAAAGAACAGTTTATAAGAGAGAAACTATTTAATTGAAATATATGAATAAGGATAAAACTTTTAGTAGTATAGATAGTTAGAATAAATCAAAAAATGTAGACAATACAGCCTTAACTATTAAAAAACTTAATAGTTGAAAATTACGCTTAATTAAACTACCAAAAACTCAGAGTAAATGGATAAAACTATCAAATAAAAATAAAATGAAGTTTAAGAAGTAAATTTTATTATAATATAAATTTAAAATAATTTTTTTTATATATTAAATTTATATTTATTTTTAAATTATTAATAATTAATTATTTATTAGCTTAATAATTAAATTGAATCTGAAGGAAATAATTTATAAGAATTAGAAGCCGATACTTATGATATGGATATGAAATTGTGTATGTTAAAACTCGAAAAGAATTCAAATATATTCAAAATTAGTTATAAATAAGCTTAGTCCAAAAAATATGATGATTTAGTTAATAAAAATGCGAAATTAACTTATCCAGAATCATAATTAATAATGTATTTTTTATTTTGCTTATTTTATATTTTTTTTTTTAAATAGAAAATATTAAGAATAAAAAGAAATAAATAATAATATTTAATAATGTATCGAATAACTTTTATAAGAATATCCTTAATATTAGTAGGTTTTAGCACCATTAATAGAAGTTTAAAATTTTGAATAATGATATATCTTCAAAAATATTATAATGATTATAAATAAAATTTATGCTACAAAATAAAAAAGAACATATTATAAATGTTTATTTTATTTTTTTATAATTTCTATTTAAAATAAATTAATATTTATTTTAATTTATAATATAAACTTAGTTTACATTTAAAAATAGTTATTAACTTAATCATAAATACTTAATTAAAAAATAATTTTTTTAAAAAAATATATAATATTTTTAAATTTAAAAAACTAATTATATAATTTTAAATTATAATAAATAATAGGCATATATTTTTTTTCAATTTTAAAAAAATATTGAAAATAATTTGATTATTGCTTTAATTTAAAAGTTGTAATTTTTATTGTTTTTATATAAATTAAAAAAAAAAATATTTTAAATAGAAATATTATAATTTAAACATTTTATATAATATTTTCAAAATCGATAAATAGAAATACATAAAAAAAAACATAAATATATTTATGTAAATAAAAACATTAATAAATAAATAATTTTATTTATTTATATTTAATAATTGTTTATAAATTTAAATATATATATTTATTATTATATATTCATCTAAATTATTAATAAAATTTTAATTATGGAGATATATCTTTGAATATATGTGTTTATGTTTAAATTGTTTTAAAATCTACACTGCTACTAATGTTATTATTCTAACTTTAATATTAGGATAAATCTAAAGAATATTGAGTTTTAAAAACATTTGTTTGTAATGGATTATAATTTTAATTTAAGAATGGTCTATCGTTTTCTTTCAATTATTATATTTCTTAACATTATTATTAGAGAAACTAATATTTCTATTAGATTTATTAAATGAAAATTTTATTTTATTCTATTATATTAATATCACCTTTCTTTAAATTATTTTAATCAACATAGCTATTATTTTGGTAAATATTATTTTTATTGAATTATTACTTGTTTAACTGAATGCTTTATTGATTAATTTTTAAATTATCTACAATTTATTATTAATTATTATATATGTTATTCTGGATGTTATTTTAATGAATATTTACTTCTTTTTAAATATATATGTTTGGTTAGCTTTTAATCGAAATTTAATTATTTTAATAATTTGTATTATTATTACAAATATTTGGGTTATTATTTTCTGAATTTATTTATTTATTCATTATTTTAGAAAACTATTAAAAATCAATAGTAACTGATCTGTTATTTTTGAATTTATTCTTTGTAGCTGTATCTTCTTTTTTATATTATTAAAATTATTAAGTAGAAAATTCTTTTTCATTAGTTTATTAATATTACAAACTAGAAAAATCTTTAATTATAGTTTATTCAAATTATTAGGAAGGAATGTCTTTAGCTGAAATATTTTAATACAATTCCGAAACATTTTAAATTACTAAACTACTTGAAATCGACTTTTCTTTCAGATTTTAGATTATAGGTATGTCTTTTTTAGGTGTGAAAGTTGGTGTAGGCATAAAGGAAGCAGTGGGAATATTAAAATATTTATCATTTAAATTTTCATAAGAATATAAATTTCCAAACATTTTTGATTAGTCACTTTGTTAATTTTAACTGGAGAACTATTCAGAAATCTATCTTTTTATTTTTATAGTAGTTATTAAAGGGGAATCTTAAAAATTATGTTAGTTATTATTTTAAATACTAACTGCTGTTTTTTATTAATCCAAACTATCTTCATATTAATTGCTTAAAAAACTAGAAGTCTTTTCATTCAATTATTTTTCCTTATTATTAGTATTTTCTTCAGTAGAGACTCTTGTTTAGGAAGGCGAATTATATTAATTATTAGTTTAAATACTTTCTGTTTTTTGTATATATAGGGAGTTATCACTTTTTCGAATGAATTAATTTAAATATTTTTTTAATTGACTTTTATCATATTCAGAAATTTCTCTGATATTTTTTTCTTCGATTTTTTCTTCTGTTTTTTCTTCTTTTTTCACAATATTTTTGTCAGTCTCTATATTATCTTTTTCGCCTGTTTTGAAATAAATAGGAGTTTACGATCTTTTCAAATTATTATTTATATTAATGCTGATACTAGATTAACTCATCATATGAAAGCTTTATTATTTTCTTAAATTCTAATCAATATTATTATTATTTTTAAGATTTTCTTCAAACAATTTAAAAATCCATACGCTTATTTTTTCGACAAACTCAGGTTATCTATCTGCGTTATGGTTTCCATTCACATATTCAAGCCATTTTCTTCCATTATACCTATTATAAAGCTGTTCAGTGTGTTAACATTTGATAAAAGTATCTTCTTTGGAACAAATAAAAAAGCATGGGATATGCAGATTATGTATATTTTTTGTCAAATCAATACTTTTTATATCTAAATTGCATTTTTATTTAATTTATTCGCTTATAAAGCTTAAAGCTGTCTCTATTAAAATTGAAGGCATTCCTGTTTTCTATTTAGCTAAATCTTGTGCAAGAAATTTTAAATTTGCAAATCCACTATCAAATATTACACCTTTGATATTTCTCATAGAGCCTGGTTTGTTTAAATATTAAAAACATGTTACAGCGCCCATACTATTTATATTTATATTAAAAAAGTAAAAATTTCTTATTTTTTCTATACCTTCTTCCCCATAATATCATATTACTTACTTTTTCACTATTTTTTAAATATTAGATTATTAAATCTAAATCTTCACTTTCGTTTTTTCCTAAAGTTACGTATTCGCCTTCAGAAAGTCCACTTCCAGAAAAATCGAAACAAAATAAAGCTAGACCTTTAGATATTAATTAAGGTAGAAATCTAAGAGGTTCTAATCGAGATCCACTGTTACAATGACAATATATAACACAATTTATCTTTTTTAAAGGAAAATCATCATTACTCTAACTTAAAAGTAAAGGGTAAAATAAAGAACATTAAAGTTTTTATCCTTTTTTGTTAAGAATTATTATATCTTCTCTTTTTGATTTATATTATCCATATATTTGGTATGGATTTCCTTTTTTTTTATATATATTAAAAATGTTTAATTTTACCTAAATCTTGATTATTATATTCTTAGCGGGTTGGTCTAATAAACATCTTGTATAACTAACCGAATTGATTTATCATTATTTATATATAGTTTTTTATAATCTTAAAATAATATATATTTTTTTTGCTATTTATTTTTACAAAATGTTTTTTTTTTTAAAAATGTAAATTTAAATTATTAATTGTTATTTTTTAATAATTTTATTTATATAAATATATATTTATTATGAAATTTATATTAAATAGATTATTCTTAGTTTTTTATTCATTTAATTTTATTAATTATTTTATTTTTTTTGAAAGGTATAATTATCTCAATAATTATATTATTAAATTTTTAATCTTTTTTATTTTAACTTTTTTACAATTTTTTTTTTTAATTTTAATTTATAATAAATTCAAAGATTCATTTAATTAATAAAAAAATATTAATAAATAAAATAAAAATAAACATAATTTTTTTTTTAACAATTAAATAATATATTTATAATCATAAAAATATTGTTGAAAAACATTAAAACTGAATTGATTTTGATAAGCATTTGTTTATTTATATAAAAAATTAATTTTTCATTTATAAAAATAATAATAGCAATTTTATTTATTATTATTTTATTATCCTAAGTTAAATTATTTTATAAATACGAATACTTAATAATTATAAAATATTTTTTTATAATATAAATGAAAATTGCTAAAGAAAAGGTTGATACAATTTTAAAATTATTAATAATCGGAGACTCTACAGTGGGAAAAACATGTATTGCTTTAAGATTTTGTGATGATAAATTTTCATTATCACATACAAATACAGTTGGTATATAAAAAATTCTATGTTTTAAATAATATTATATATATATATAAATATTTGTCAAATTATTCAGATTTATTAATATATTAAGATAATATGTATTAATAGGAATCGATTTTTAGTTAAAATATTTAGAAATATAAGGAAAAAAAATAAAATTATAAATATGGGATACTGCTGGATAAGAAAAATACCGGACCATAACATAAAACTATTATAAAGGTGCTCACGGAATTTTATTAGTTTATTCAGTTCAAAATAAAAACTCTTTTTTGAATGTAGAAAATTGGTTATATAATATAAAAGAGCATAGCGATAATTAAAATGTATGTATATTTTTAGTTGGCAATAAATGTGATTCTAAAGAAGAAGAAAGATAGGTTACAAAATAAGATGGTGAAATTTTAGCAAAATAATATAATTTACCTTTTTTAGAAACTAGTGCTTTGAATAACATCAATATATATGAGTCTTTTATTTAATTGAGTAAAATGGGTATTGAGTAAATCGAACTTAATTAATAAAATTAAGAAAGTAAGCCGTTAAGTATTATTAATTTTAATGTTTTATAAGAGGGGTATTAAAAAAATACGAATAAAATTAATTTACAATCAAAATAATAAAAATAAAAGAAAAAATGTTGTAATTGATATATGAAAAAAAATATAAATTAATTATAAATTGTATTTTTCTCCCTTTTTAAAAAGTAAAAAAATTTTTTTTTTAAAAAAAATTCTAAAACTATATATATTAATAAATATTTAAATTTCATTTTTTTTTTTTTCCTTTTGATTTTTTCTTTCCTCCTCCTTATTCTTTCCATTCTATATATTCCTATTATATAAGTTTTAAAGCATTATCTATTCTTATAAGGTTTAGTTAATTTTCTTCTTTTTATTTAGCTTCTTTAATTTCTAATCTCTCAATTCTTTATCTTTCTTCTTCAATTTCTTCTTACCATTATCTGAGTTTAATTAATTCTTCTGTACACTTTTCCTTTTCTTTATTTAAAATTTCGATTTTTTCTTCTAATTTAAGTTTTAAAATTTGAGTTTTCTTCTCCCATTCGTCTGACGAAAGTCTTGCTTACTCTTCTTTTTTGACAAGAAAATCTTTTAATTCTTAAAACACCTAATTTTCAGTATCTATTTTATTTTATAAATTTTTAATTTAATCTTAAATATGCTTTTATTCTATGTCAAAAGTTCTAAAATCAGTCGATTCTTCTGAACGTTTTTCTTTTTCTCTATAAGAATTTTTAGCATATGCTCTATTTTTTTTATATAAAAGTTTTTCTTTAAATGTTTATATTTTTAAATTGATCTCAACTTATTCTTATTCATATTCCTTATTAATATATTTTAATTTCATATATTTATAAATAAATTACTTTAGTTTCATTTAATCTATCTACTTATAACTATTTTATATCATTACAAAGCTCTTTTTCCATTTATATTAATTTCCTTAATTTGTCTTATTCTTCTAGTTCTTATGTGGTCATATTAAAAAATTTATGTATGCTTCCATTTTGCACCATTTGAATTAAAAGTTCTATCATTTTCATAAATTCTCTCCTATCTCTTTATACTTTGGCTGAATCGCTTTCTATGTCGGGGTTTTCTTTAAATAACCTACATAATTTTTTTGTGCTTTCTTTTAAATTTGAAGCTACTTCCACAATTTTATCTTTTTATTTTTTTATTTATATTAAAATAATAGTTTTTAACTTTGGATTTCTATAAGTTATTTTTTATTTTGAATTCCTGTAAGAGATGTACGAATTTAAACTAATTATGCGTATTCTTTTTCAAGTTATTTTTATTTTTTTAATAATTTCGATATTTCATATCCGGCAAGTTCGGATGATAAATCGTCTTAAGGAAGAACTGATTATAAAAATGAAAGAGTTTCAGATGATTCCTTAAGGATTATCTAAAGCTTATGTGAATCGATTATATTCATATATAAGTTTTGTTTTTAATAATATTAATTAATTTTATTTTAAAAAAAAGTATTTTTATTTAATAATTTATTAACGATAAAAAAAATTAAAATATTTTAATTAATTATATATTAAAGTAATTTTTTAATGATAAATTAAAAAGCAATAAAATAATGTAATTACCATTATATTTTTGTAAATTAATTAAAGTAAAAAATATAATAAATAATTTTAATAATTATTACACTTTATATTATGCCATGCCAATATAAAACAAAATAGTTAAAATATTTATTAAATTAAATCTTATATTTTTTTAAAAATAAAGATAAATTACAATAAAATATAAAAGCTAAAAATAATTTATAAATTGTAATTGCTTTATAAAATTTTTAAATAAAATTATATAATTTTTAATAAATACATAATGCATAAAATTAATAAATAATTAAAGAAAATATATTTTATATTTATAATTTTTATATTTTTTTTTTTCATATTTTTAAATATAAATCTTTTTACACAATAAAAATAAATAGGTTTTAAATTTTAAAATAATGAAAAATCATATTCCAATAATCATAAAAGCCTTCATATTTACAACATTATTAATATTTTATATAACATTCAACTATTCAAACCCACAATAATAATTAATGAGTTCTAAAGGAATTCCAGAAAAATTATTCGGTTCATATGTATTTATTTACGATGGAATATACGATTAAACAAAATAATTAAAAGGAGGCATTCCTAAATGGTTAATTTAAAATGGTGGAAATATTGCTATTTTATCATTTTTAGATCCTTTAGAATTAGAAGTTTCAACGAATCTTCCTCAAGAATTTTTAGATTCTTTAGCCCAAATATCAGTCTAAAGAAAGGACAACTTTTACGTAATGCTTTCTATTGGTGGTTGGGATTTTTAAAATAGATTTTTATAGGCAAATCCAACAAAAGTAGCCCAAAATGCAGCTTATATTGCCTAAAAATACAATATAGGAATTGAACTAGATTCCGAATCTGATAATACCAAAAATTGGATAAATGAATTTATATAGACCTTTAGAAAAATAATTCCTAAAAATAATAATAATTAAATGTCCTCTGTATTAACAATTAATACTGGGGCGTCTCCAGGAGCTTTCCCTAACGTAGAGTAAGCAGCTTTAGACAATATTGAATTACTAAACTGGGTTAATGTAATGGTATATGACCCTGAATAATCCCCCGACAACAGAATGTATTGGAATTAACATAAACTTTAGGGAAATTAAATGACAGTAGCAAGAAATTTGGTTAATACTTGTGAAGATTTAGCAAGTTTAGAGTAGACTCTACAATATAAAAAAAATTAACAAGATGTTAAAGGTATACTTTTTTGGGCTGCACTTTCTCCAAATACATGTGATTTAGCTTAGGAAGGAGCTTAAAATTGTGGAACTAGTTGCAGAGATTGTACTGGAGGGATTGGAAGTAAAGGAAATTGGCAATGTAGGGCGATCTAGGAGGCTTGTAAGAGTTTTGGGGTTTGTTGAGTTTTACTTATTATATTATTATTCTTTTTTTAAAAAAATAAATGAAATATTTTTTTATATTATTGTTATAATTTTTTTTTTTTTTTTGTAAAATTTTTATTTTTAAATTATTCTTTTAGAAAATATTTAATATTTATTTTTGAATTTTTAGATATATAAATACAAATTTATAAAATAGAGTTAATAAAATACTTATAATAATAAATATAAATATATTTATTTTACGTTTTTATTATATTAAAAAAATATAAGAAAAAAAATACTAAATATAATTTTAATTAACAAAAAAATAACTTTTATTGATTTATATAATAATGTAATCGAATTTAAATCTTCAAGAACAGAAATAGACTGAATTAATAGATTATTTTTCAGCATTACAAAAGCTAAAAGCATTAGAAAGTAACCTTTTAAATTAAAACGAATAAAGTTTATTAAACGAACTAGAAAGTAAATTAAATATTATAAAGTAATACGATAAATAAGAATAAGAAATTTAAGAAAAAAGAAATAAATTAAATTACAATGTATAAAAAAATTTAATTAAAAATATAAAAAGCTTAAACAATATTAGTTCATCAAAATAGAATTACTAAAATCTTTATTAAAATAATATTACTTTAAAAAAAAAAAATAACATTTAAAAATAATAATAATAATTTGCATGGCATAAACATTAAAGTTTCACTTTTCACCCATAAATAAATAAAAATTCTTAAAAACTTGCAAATAGAGATTCTAATGAGAAAAATTATTCTGTAAAATATTTATATTAGGATTTTATAGACCGAAAAAGCAAACAAACTGAAAAAATAACAAACATTTAAAACGAAATTCAAGAAAAAATGTAAAAATCGAAAATAACAAATAAAAGTTAACAAATCGTCCTTAAAAAAATTGAAGAAATTCTTTCTTAAATCATTGAATTTTCTGATTAAGGAGAATACATTTCTTACCCTAATTTTGGTTTACTTTTTTCTAATGTTAACATTTTTAAATGCATATAGTTCAAAAAAGACTAAGATTAAACCTCTTTATTTTTACACGATAGAAATACTATAGACCTTAATAGAATGGCTAAAGAAATGAAATTTCACGAATAATCCTATAGAATTTTATCATTAAATCACTAAAATGGGGTTTCTAAGAAATTAGCTTTTAACGTCTTAATGATTTTATTCGAAAATAAATTAACTAATGCATAAGCTGAAAGCTAACTTAAGGAAGCTATTTATTAATAATTAGAAATCTAATAGTTAGTTGAAGATAATAAGTAATTAAATAAAATATAAAAAATTGATATTGTAACATAATTTATTAATGAAAAACTTTAAGTATAAGAAGGTATATTTTTTATTTTTCTTTAAATTATATTATATATAGGATTATCAAGTGGAGAAAATTGGAATTTGGAATAATTAATTCTTAATTTTCGACGTTTAAACGATGATAAAATAAACTTAATGGAATGGTATAAAAACAAAGGCAGCATTTTTAAAGGAATGCATAGTTATTCTTCTGAAAAATTTATGATGAATAATAATTCTTAATAAACTAATAATAATGAGTTAAAGTTTCATCCTAATATTAACAAATATTCGATTATTTTAGATTAAACATAAATTACATAAAGTAGTAATAGATTTGAAAAACTTTATTAAAATTCAAAAAGTTTAGAATAAAAAAAAAAGTAGCTTCAGGAATAAATAGAATAAGAAGAAAAATAAGTATGTACTTTTAAACCTTAAATAAACGAAAAAAGTTAAATAATTACAAATGCAAATTAAACTAATAATGTTTCTGTATATGAAAAATTACATGAAAAGCATAAATAATAAATTTAAGAAATTCAAGAGGCAAAATAAAAAATTGACAATTTAAAAATGTAATTAGAGGCAGAAGAATGCACTTTTAAACCTCAAATAAACTACGAACTATAATTCGATAAGGAGTACACAGTTTTAGGGATTAAAGGAGCCAAAGATTTAATGGAAAGAATGTATAAAGCACGGGAGATTTAGAATGAAAAAGAGAGTTTTTTTGAAAGAAAAAGACTGTCTTTGAGTTAAAAAATGCTTCGCTTTACTGAGCCTATGCCATTTTCCTTTAATTAGAATAATAGTATGTCTAATAATATGAGTAAAATTAAAGACAGGTAAGTTATAGGAAATGTTGATGTCAATTTTTCAAAAGGAAAAAAGGGAACGATTATTATTCATTAAGGGGATAATCCTGAATAACTAGCTAATAATTTTTGCAAAATATATTCGCTAAATGATGATATGAGGAATACTTTGAAATAACTACTAATTGATTACATAAATAATTTAATGAATTATAATAGTTTGTAGGAGTAAAATTATAAATCATGCAATTAAAGTTAAACATTATAAGAAGAATAAGAAGGATAAGAAGGATAAGAAGGACAGGAAGGACAGGAAGGATAAGAAGGATATGAAGGATATGAAGGATATAAAGGATATGAAGGATACGAAGGATACGAAGGATACGAAGGATACGAAGGATACGAAGGAAATGAAGATTTGGGAATTTAAGTTAATGATAAAAGCTATGAATATTAAATTTGAGAATTATTATTAATTATTGAATATATTACATTTATTCTTATTATAAAATATTTTTATTTTATTATATTAAATAATTTAAAAAATGTTCTTCTTAAGACTTTTTGCAAATTCTTTTCTATAATATTTGAAACTTTTTTAATTATTTTACTAATATATTTTTTAAAAAGTCCTTTGTAATTTATTCATAATATTTAATAATGAAAAGTAAAACTATAATTATAAGTATATAAAAAAATACAATTAATTATATTTATTCTAAAAAAAAAATTAAATTAGAATTTTAATTCTTTTAAGTTCTTCTATTTTATCTTGCATTCTAATTAATTTTTTTATTTAATAATTAATTACTTTGACAAATAAAATAGTTTAACCCTCTTTTTTTAATTAATAAGAAATTTCAAATTATATATTTATATAAGAAAATTAAATATTATATTGATATATTAAATATGAATCTATTTTATTTTTCTCAAAATTTTATTAAATAATAATTTCTGTTTAATTCATTAATTTCTATTGATAAAATTTCCTAAGTTAGTACATTTATTAAACATATTTTAATTGCTTTAGTCTAGCTTTATAAAGTCTGTTATTATTTTTTACTTATTTTATAATTAATATATTTAATGAGAAATTGCTTTTACAGTAAAAAGTAGATTTAAAAAATAGAATAAATTTTTCATTATTATAAACAAAGATAAAAAAATATACGAATAAATAATAAAAAAAATATAAATATAAATAAAAAAATAAAAACAAAAACAATATAATAAATTTTTATAAATTAATAAAATTTAATAAAAATTTATATATTAGTTAAATATATTTAATTTAATATTTATATAAAAATGAATTATGATTTTGAATAAAATTAAGAAATTTAAGAAAATCAATAATTAACGAACTTATTTTAAGATGAATAATAAAACAAAGCATATTTAAAACAATAAGAATTATAAAATATAATTGAAGACTTGAAATATTAATTAAAAGCCAAAAATGATAAGAATGAGCAAAAATTAAATTTAATTATTTAATAAAATCAATAAATACTAGATAAAAGCGATTTTTTATAAGATGAGAATTCCCGAAACTAAAAAGAGGTACAATTATTGATTTAAATTAATAATTTTAAGGAGTTAATAAGTTAGTTATAGGAAAAAATTGCAGAATAATAATAAAAAGAGGTCAAATTAGAGTCTTATATAAAAGATTTATATAATCTAATAATTTAAAATCGAGAAATGTATTATAAAGAAAGAGAAATTTTAGAAAAAAATTTCGAATAAAATAAAATAGCAATATATTAGTAAAATAATTTATAAATAGAAGAATTTGAATAAATTATAACCGAAAAAAATAACCATATATAAATTTCGGCTTTAGAAATTAATTAACTTTAAGAAAAACTTAAATTTTTAAACGAAAAAAATATTATTCTAAAAGAAGAATACTAAAAAAAAATCGAAAAAGAGATAATATAAATAATATAACAGGAAAAGCTAAAATCTGAAAATGAAATTAATAATATGAAAGGCATATTTGAAACTTAATTTTAACTTTTTATTGAAAGAATATAGTATTTAGAAACAGAAGTGAGTATTTTAAGAAAAAAAAATGACGAAATAAAATTGGAATATGAATGCATTTTTTAATAAAAAAAAATAAAGAAATTAATATAATATAATAATAAAAAAGTGATTAATAATTATAACAAAATAAATAAAAATTAACTCATTCCTATATATGTGATTCTGTTTTAAGAAAAAAATAAAAATTGAGTTGTTTTATAAGTAATAAAGAAAATGGAATTTATTAAAAATAAAAGAATGATATAAAAAGTACTGAGGATTAAAATAGGATTTAAAGTCTTTTTTAAAATTTAATTGAAAGAAAAAGTTTTAATTTTAATTAAAATGATAAATTTTCCAAATTCTAAACATAAAATAATATATGCTTTATGTAAAACCTATTAAAAAGATAAAATGTAGGATTTACTGAGCAAAAAAAATCATATTTATTATAAAATGAGAAATTTTAAAATAAAATTAAAGAATTTGATGGTGTTTTAAAAGATTCAACATATATAAATATTTAGAAAACTAAAAATGAAGAAAATTGTTAGAATAAATTATAAAGAAGTGTTACAGATAATAAATAAATAATTAAGAAATACAATTCAATTAATAGTATTAAGTATTGATGATAAATCTAAATTATTATTTTAAAAATATATATTATAAAAGTTCTAAAAACAATATTTATTTAATTAAATTATATAAAAAATGAAATATACATAATTTATTAATAAAAAATTTATTATTTAATTTCTTAAAAATTTAAGTTTTATTATTTTTAAAATATTAAAAAACAATTCAAAAATTTACATTAATTATTTTTAAATTTAATATATTAATATAATTAAATAATTTTTTTTATTTTAATTTAAAAAATTTATTATATATTAAAATATATTAAATTTTTCTAATATAAAAAAATAGAAATTCTATAATTTATGAAAGTTATTAATTTGGTAATTTTTAAAAAACATTAAAAATATTTTAAAATTATATATATTTATATTAAAATTAATGCAATTAATTATTAATATTAGTTTAAAATTATTTAAAAATAAATTAATAAAAATAATTTAAATATATTAACATTTATAAAATATTAATTTAATATAGTTAAATTTATAATAAAAAATATTTTATAATTATAAAAAAATATATAATAATTATAATTGAAAAAATTATTGTTGTTAATTAAACAAATATGTAATGCAAAACAATTTTTTAATTATTATTATATAGAATAAATAAAAATAAGACAAAAATTTAAAATTGTTAGGGTTAAATGTTTGGGATTTGGGGTTTGTGGGGTTTATGGGGTTTATGGGGTTTATGGGGTTTATGTGGT
>NW_004086174.1:0-9991 GCF_000220395.1 Ichthyophthirius multifiliis | reverse complement strand
TTTTATAAATATTAAAAATATATATTTTGTTAATTTATAAAAATAAATAAAATATTAAAAATTTATTAAATATTTATATGATATTAAATATTTTAAGTAAAAAATTAATTATAAAACAAAATTTTTTATATAAATAATTAAAATAGGATAAATTAGTAAAAAAAAAAAAAAAATAAAAATAAAAATAAAATAAAATAAAATAAATAAAGAAAAATTATTTAATATAAAATGATAAGATAAAATTAATAATATAAAAATATTAAAAAAAAAAAAATATATATAAAATAAATTTTTATAAATATATATATTAAATATTAAATATTAAATATTAAATATTAAATATTAAATATTAAATATTAAATATTAAATATTAATTTTTTATATATTTTATTTCATTTCATTTATTTATTTATTTTTATTATTATCTTTTTTAAAATTAAATAAATAATATATAAATATGTTTTATTTTATATGCATAAATCATAATATTATATTTTTAATTTTTTATTTTTTCTTTTTGATTTTAATTATTAATTAATATTATTTTTTTTTTTAATTTTTTTTTTTTATTTTTCTTAAAATCCAAATTTAATATTTTTATCTTTTTTTTAATGTATTTTTTTTTATTTTAATTGTTTTATTTATATATTTTTATTAAAAAAAAAAATATATACGATTTTCTTTTTATAATCTAATAATAAATTAATATTAATTTTTTATTTATTTTATATATAATATTTATTATATAGATATTTTGAATATTTTCAAAATATTTATTTATTTCCGTTTTATTTTATAAAAAAGTAATTATAAATTTTTTAATTTAATATAAATTCATATACTTTTTCTAATTTTGATTTTGATTAATTTATAAAAAAAAAAAATCAATAATTTTTTTTATATAAAGTATAAATATAAATAAAATATTATTAAAACTTAATATTAATTTTATTTATGTGCGAAATAGAAACCTCTATAATCATAATTTCATATCACTATATTTTTCTATTTTTTTTTTATTTAATTTTTATATTAGAAAATATTTTTTTATTTAATATTAATTAATTTATGTTGTTAGTAAATATTTTTCAAAATTTTTTAAATAAAATAATTATAAAACAATTATTATAAATATTTATAAGTAATACAAATAAAAAAGACTAATACATTTTGATTTTAATTTATTAATAATTCTATATAATAAAATATATTCTATATGTAATTTATAAATTTATTTTTTATTGGATTATTTATTTTTAAATATCTTTAGAGATATTAAATAAATTATTTTAATAAGCAACATAAAACTTCTAAAGAAATTGTATTTAAATAGTAAAGATTTATTTCTTAATTAAAAATCTTATTATAAAATTATGTGATTATAAATAAATTAATTATAGTTTCATTATTAAAATAAAAGTAAAAACTAATATATAATAATATTTAAAGTTATAAAAAAGTTAAAATTGAAAAATAATTTATTTATATTCATAAATTTATTAATTTATATTTTCCTAAAGCATTTTTTATCCAATTAGGTATTTTTTATCCATTTTAAAAATAATTAATTAAAAATAATTACATGAACTCTTCTAGTTTTTATTCATCAATTGCTTTTCTAATTTAATTCATTAATTTCTATAAAAAAAATAAATTATGTTGACTTAATAAACTACAAAAGACTTCTTATTTAGAAATTTAATTGAGATATGCTCTTGTGTATTATTAACAAGCCTTAAAAAAAATAAAATATAATATAATAAAAAAATTTAAACTTAGCATAAACAATTTTAATCAATAGGTCTAAAATCATATTTAAATTCCTTATTTTTAATTTTAAGAGGTCCAAATCTACTAAAAGCCATACCATATCTAGCTGTTCTTGTAGGGAAAACACAATCAAATTAATCAACGCCTAAAGCAGCACAAACAATTAAATCTTCAGGATACCCAACACCCATTAAATAAACTGGTTTATCTTTTGGCAAATGATCAGTACAAAAATCAACTGTTTCCCAAAATTTTTCTTTATTTTCTCCTCCTGATAAACCTCCAATAGCAAATCCTTATACATCTTTATCTTTTAGTTATTAAATACATTAAAGTCTTAAATTCTTATCTATTCCTCCTTGTATTATTGCATACATAGCCTAATTTGAATTCCTTAATTTTTTTTCTTGAATATTTCGATCAACCCATCTTATTGTACGTTCACAAGCTTCTTTTATTCTGTCTTCAGTCGTATTTACAGGAGAGACTACGTCATCTAATACCATCATTATATCAGAGTTTATTTAATTTTATATATAAATAGATTTTTCAGGGGTAAGAATTATTGTTTCTGATGGTAAAGTATGAGATTAAAAATTAGCACCTTACTCAGTAATTTAACACAATTTCTCGAGGGATACCATCTGGTAACCTCCAGAGTCAGTCAAAATATTAAAAGAATAATTCATAAAGTTATGTATTCCTTTATATTTCTCTATTTAAGATGCACCAGGTTAAAATGCTAAATGATAAGTATTTGCTAAAATTAGTTTATAATCAAGATTCTCTATTTCCTGTGATGTTAAGCCTATTTTTTACTTTTATATTATATTAATTTTTAGAGAAAAAAAAAAATTAAAAATATACTTTTTTTTGAAAATATTAAATATTTTTCAATATTTAATTTCACGAAAATTATTTTAAAATATAATTTTAATACCTTTTATAGTCCCTTTTGTTCCAACAGGCATAAATACAGGGGTTTATACTTCTCCATGACGTAAATTCAGAGTTGAAAGTCTTGCTTTTTTATAAGATTTTT
The DNA here is from genome assembly GCF_000220395.1 of Ichthyophthirius multifiliis. Taxonomy (NCBI): domain Eukaryota; phylum Ciliophora; class Oligohymenophorea; order Hymenostomatida; genus Ichthyophthirius; species Ichthyophthirius multifiliis. The sequence goes on along the minus strand of NW_004086174.1, from coordinate 7,179 downwards.
AGACTTTAAAAAAGTTCTGCATTTAATTTCTAAACAAGTATTTGAAGTTACTTTTTTAATATAATTATTTTTTATTTAATTATTATTAATAATTATTTTATAATATTTATACTTTATTATTTTTAGAAATTTATTTATTCTAAAAGTATTTTTATATAATATTGGTTCTTATTATATTTTGATAATAAATAAAAATTATAGTTTAATTGCATAATGTTCTCTTTTAATTAACTATCTAATATATAATCAATCAATAAATTAATTAATTATAATAATGTTTAATAATATTAATGTCTAATGTTTAATTATAATAATATTTAATGTTTATTAAACAATTTAAATGATAGCTTTTTAGATAATATTACTTATTCATATTGTATTTTTTCTGAAATTTTTTTAAAGCTCAATAAATTAACAACAACAAAAATGTAATTTTCAACTTTTTTTTTTCAAATAAATCCTTAAAAAAAGTTACAAAAAAAAATACGGATAAGTAATATAAAAAAACTTAATAATGTATTTTCTTATTCTAATAAGAAAATAGTAATATAAATAAATATTTTTTTATAAATAATATTAACTATAAATATAATACATCTCAAATACTCATTATTTATTTAATTAAAATTATAACTAAGATAATTATTTATATTTTTAAATAAAAAAAATATAAATTCATTAATAAATTATTTCAAAATTAAAATTTAATTTAAGATAAATATTTTATTTTAAAAATTTATAATATTTAATATATATATATATAATTGCGAAAATGAAAATAAAAGATATTTCTTTTAATTTTACGGTAAAATAATTTTAGCTATTTTAAAACCCTTTAAAATTGGTTTTTTATAAAAAACTTAGAATATATATATATATATATATATATATATACATATATTTATATATTATCATATATATAAAATATATTTAATTTATAAAAAAAAAAAATATATATATATAAATTTTAAAAATACTCAAATATTATATTTTTACTCTTTTATTATAATTTTTCTCATTTAAAAACTTAATGTGTATTAAATATTTTATTTTTAAAAATTTATAAATTTTTTATTTTCTTAAAAAATACAATTATTTATTTTTATTTAAAAATAAAATGCTATTGAAATAAATCTATTTTTTTTTTATGTCTGTGTAAAATATAATCTATTAAAAAAAATTTAAAAATAAAATAAATATATTGTAAATTAATAAAGTATAGCTTTAAAATATAACAATTAACGATTTCATATTTTTTTTTTTTCGTTAAATAAATAACTTAAAAGTTTTAAAATTTTGATTTGTTTAGAAATAATAATGAATTAATATCTAACTACAGAAAAATATGATTTTAACTGTTATTAAATTTTAGTAAATATTTTAATAAAAACTAAATTTTTAATGAAATAAATATCTAGATTTGTATTCTTTTGTTTTTTATAAAATATTTTTATTAATATCCATATTTTTAATTAGATATTATTAAATATAATTTTTAATATTAATTTTCTAAATTTTGCTTTATTGTATTAAAATACTATATAATATAACCTTTTTAAAAAGTTTAATAAAAAATTTAATTTTTAAAATATAGAGATGGGAAATGTTTTAATTAATAAAAATTTATAGTATATTACTTTTTCATATCGTTTTTTTTTTAATTTTCTTTAAATTTATTTTTAAATTTAATAAAATAAAAAAGACAATTATCCATATTTATCAATTTTTTACTTTTTATTAAGCTTTTTTTTTTAAACAAAAAAAATACTGAATAAAATAAAAAAACTAAAATGGAGAAAATAATATATATTTATTGGGATTATATAAAATAGAAATCGCTATTTTAATTTAAATATATTGCTTTAATTTTTAAATAATATATATATATATTTTTTTTTGTTTACTATATTATTAACAAAAAAAATATAATATTTATTATTTGGATATAAAATGGCATTATCTTCTAAAAGTAGCGCAATTAGTTAATAAACAAAATATTCAAAAATAAGTTCAAAAAGTAGCAATAAAAACTATTATGCAAAATAACTAGTTTAATAAAAAGCATAAGAATTAGAACAAACATTAATGGAGAAATATACATAATAATAGGAAAAACTTAAAAAGTTGATGCTATAAAACAAGCAAAGATCAAAGTAACAAACAAACAAAATAAAAAAAACTTAATAAAAAAAGAGAATAATAATAAAAAATTAAAGAAGAATAAGAGAAAAAACGAAAAGCAGAACTAGAAATATTAGAAAAGCGAAAATAATCCAAAAATGATGCTTATGTTAAATATTTAAGAAATAATGCAACTAAAATAGGTTAAAATATGATAGAAAACTAAAAAATACCCCCAAAGAAAAATATAACAAAGAAAACAGTATAAGCAAACCCTGAATAAACCTAAAAAAAGCCTTTAAAACAATGGAAAAGCAAAACTAAAATTACATTAGAAGCACTTAATTTGGATGTTAAAGATGATGATTTATCTAAAATTAAAGAAATATATAAAAGGTAAAATAATCCCTAAGAAAATATAAACCTAAATCCGAATGAATTTATTGCAAATTTTGAAAAAGAATGGGTGGACGAATTAGAAAATTCATAAAATATGAAACAGAGTAAAATTTTAGAAAGTTTAAATTTATCATTTAAAGTAAAATATAAGAATAATCTTAAAAACGAAAGTTAGCTTTTGAGAGAAGCAATAGGCTTTGATGAAGAAAGTGATTAAGATAACTAATAAGGTTTGACATTTAAAAAACTCTAATAATATAATAATTAATTAGAAAAAAATGAAAATTTATAAAATAATACCAACTTTTTAAATGATAATAACTATAAAAAAAATCAAAGTGATAATATTCCTAATGATAAAAATTTATGCGATTTACTATCAATTGCTAAAAGCAAACAAACTTAAAATAAAAAATATAATAATAATGATATTATCCTTTAGGAAAAATAAGAAAATAGTACTCCTAAAAAATATAATAAGGTTGTATAATCTATAGTTTAAAGTAATTTCGAAAATAATGAAAATTAATAAAATGATATTTTTATAAAAGACAAGTATTCTAAAATACATAAAGCTGGTCCTAAATTTAGATAAAAGCTTCATAATAATATTAAAAAATGTAGAGAAAATAATAATTCTCCAAATTCCATATATACTAGAAATGAAGATTTACATCTTGATGAATTTATGAGAGTAAAACAAATATATTATTTTATTTACATTTAAAATAATTAAAATTTATTTATTAAGGATGATTTAATTAATATCAATAAAGAAGAACAAAAATTATAATAGGAAATTTATTAACTTCATTTTGAAAATATTGATAGGATAAGGGATATTGAAAACAAAAATAGTATAAATATTAATTATTAATGTTCAAAGCAAATAGCTAGTTTGAAAGATAATCCATCATTAATAAACAAACCTTTAAAATAATTATCAGGTATATTCTTTATAATTTATTAATTAAAAATATATATTTTTTTTTTTTTTTTTTTTAAACTAAAAGAGTAAAATGAAAAAGAACTTGAAGAATCTGTAATTAGATTAGATATGGCACTTGTTAAACAATAATTTAAATAGAAATAATAAGAATAATAAGTATAAGCGAATAATTTAGTAAATGAGTAATTATAATTTCTTTAATAATAATTAGAACAATAAAAAATCGAATAAAGAAGAAAAGAGTTAGAATATTAAAAATAAATATAAATGATTATAAGCAATAAATCCTTAAATCAAAACAATTTTGAATCGATTTCAAGTAATGTTAGTGAAAACAATACAATTAAAAATATTAATTCAAATTAATGTGTCGAATATTTGCAAAGTTAATTAAATATAAATTAATATAATTATGATATTAAATAAAGTAATTTAAGTAAAGGAGGATGTTATTCTAAATAAAAAAATAAGCTAATAATAAAAAAAACATTAATAATACAAACTAAAATAAAAATGAAGAATAAAATTAAAATGAAAAATATGATGGATAAGAAGGAGTTATGATTGTTAATAATTAAAAATTAAAAGATCTTTTGCTAGAAGATGTGGCCGAAGAAGAAGTTAATTATTCAGACTGATTAAATTTGATAAAATAGGAAAATATATGAAATAATTAAAATTTTTTAATATTATAGTCATTAAATAAAGTTTTATATTTTTATAGTGTAAGAATAATAAGATTAATTTTATTTTTTAAAAATAGTAAATTGTTTCAATTATTTGCTTTAACTGTATACTGTAAATCCTCTTTGATATTTAAACTTATATATATTATAAATATTTTTTAATCTTTTTAATTAATTTTTTCAATAAAATCAAAGGAAATAATATTTATTATAAAGATTTAGAAATTATTATGGCATTTAAATTAACATATTTTTTTTTTTCGATTTTTTAAATTATTTATTAAATTTAAAAATAAGTTATAAATTGTTGTATAGATTTTAGGAAAATAATAAAACTTAAATTAATTTAACTTTGTTTTTAACATTTAAAATAAAATAGTTAATTTTTAGAAATACGATTTCCTACACAATTTATAACCAATTTTTATAATTTTTTAAAATAAATAAATTAAAAACATTTTATTCATTAGAATTTAAAATTTTCTATATACAATAAATCCTCATACATTACAATATTAAGAGCCGAACTCAATATTTTCAAAAAAATATTAGGTAGAAATAGGAATTAATTAATAAGTTATTTTTCCTATATTTTTGTTGTTGTTGTAAAAACAATCAAAAAATAGAAAGATTATAATCTATATAATATTTGTTCTTCTTTTTTTTTTTTTAATTGAGCATTAAAACAATAAGATTAAAAAGATAAATGTAATGTGTAAAATAACAAATATATTATTTTTTAAAAAATTAAAATAAACTTTTTTAAAAAAAAATCGAGTATATTTAATTCTTATAAATTTTATTAAAATTATTAATTACATAATCTCATTATAATTTTTACAAAGATTAATATATATTTTTATTAAATATAATAAATTAATTTTATATTTTATTATAAATAAATTATACTTACTTAGAATATAATATTTTATAATATTAACAAAATTATAATAATAAAATAACATAATTTTTATGCTTTTATATTTTTTACAAAATTTAAAAACATTATTCTATTATAATATTAAAAAGTTTAGAAATATCCTAAAATTAATGAAGTTTTATTTTTTATTTATTAATAATATAATTTTCTGTTTATACAAATAACATTTTTTTATATATATAATAGTATAAAATTTAAATCATTTTAAATAAATTGGATTAATTTTACACTTTTTTTCAAAATTTATTCAATGACTAATTTAATTCAATTTATTAATATATTCTATATAAACAAAATAAATATTTTCATTAAAGGCATTAAAAAATAAAACAATATAAAACATAATAGAACATATTAAAATATTTTGACAATATTAATAATATAAAATATGAATTAAATAGAAAAAATTATATTAAATTAGATATATTATAATAGGTTAAAATATAACAAAAAATAATAAAATATATTAAATATTATAAAATTAAATAATATAATAAATTTTAAATTATTATAAAAACGAAAAAAAATATAAAATATAAAATATAATTTTTCATATAAAAGTGCTATTGTAAAAATTATATGCTTATATGTTTTTGGATATTCTCTAGATTTTTTTTATAATTCCAATAGTTTTAACAATTTAAATAATCAATTTATTTAATTCAGGTGAGTATAAAGATTGCTTTATTATTTTAATTGTAATGATAAATTATCACTTTTTATTTACTGTTATATTAATTAGATTTTTCACAAACATGTAAACTGAAAGCATTTATATATTAAAAAAGAAATATTAAATAACAAAATTAATAATATTGATAAATATACTTTCTTTAATATACATATTTATTTTTAATTATTATATTATCTTTTTACTTATCTTTACAAATGAAATCGATTATAATAATTATTATTTAAATTCAAATTGTGTAAAAGATAAAAAACATTTAAATGATACTTTAATTTTTAATATTCTGTATATTGTTTAAGATATTGTATGGATGCTTAAAACTGAAATACTTTTTTTAAAGCAATATGAAAATAGTATATATCCCTAATTTTAGGAAAACTATTATTTTTAATTATAAGAATTAAATAATTTAAAGAGTCCTTCGTTACATAGTGAAAAAATGAGAGAAAGCTTATTATTAAGGGAAAACATATGCTAAATCTGCTTAGAATAACTTCATAGCGAAGAAAAAGTAATTATTTTAAAATGTACACACAGTTTTCATAATTAATGTATAAGGGAATGGATTTAAATAAAAACTACATGTCCTTCTTGCAGATAAAACATAATTTGAATAAAATTTTAATATTTTTTTAAAATTAAATTAAGATAAGATTTTTTTTATATATAAAATAATTATGTAAATATTATACAAACATATACAATTATATAAAAAATTATTTTTTAATAATTTTTTTACTATATTTATTTAAAAACTCAGAGTATAAAAAATAATAGACCATTATAAATTTGTTTCGCATTTTTATTTAATTTTTTTTTAAATATCAAACGAATTTACTAAAAAAAATTAAAGAAAGAATACAAAATCTTTAAATAAATAATATATAAATATACTTTTATTATCGTATATATAGTTATCAATATAATAATATAATTTTAACATTAATATAAATAGTATAATTATTTTTATTCATGATAAATAAACATAAAATACAATAATTATAAATATATAAACTTAAAAATTAACATTGTTTATGCTATAAAAATTCAAATCTAAATTCTAAATTTTTACTTTAAAAACTAGGTAGAAATAGATTGTTTTTATTATTAAAAATTGAAAATATATTAAACATTCTTAAATTTTCTTATATTCACTTTTATTATAACTAATTTGAATACATATTAATTACAATTATTTTTAATCACCTGTTTTTTAATATAGGAAAAGAAAAAAAAAAAACTTTTGGTTTTTTTACAAAAATAAATATTTAGATTAAAATATAATTTAAAAATAAATCTTATTTGATTTTTTTTGAAATTATTCCCTATTTGTATAATTTTAAATGTTGAATAAATCTATTTAATATTTTGTTTTTCTTTTTTTTTTATTAAT
>NW_004086175.1:0-87670 GCF_000220395.1 Ichthyophthirius multifiliis | reverse complement strand
TCTTTTTCGATTTTAAGGGAATTTTCACAATCAACAATTAATTTTATTCTTTACTCTCGTTCATTTTGTCTTTTCTTTATATAAATTTCCCGGTCATTTTCTAAATTTCTCTATAAGCTATCAAAATACTCTAATGTTTATTATATTTGATTGTTTAAAGCTTATATTTTATCTTCTTTGGCATATTCTTATTAATTATCTTAATTTTCTAAAATGTATTCTTAATGATTTTATATTTCATATTCTTATTTTATTCCATTACTATAGTTATTAAACCTTTTTAATTTATATTTTCGAATTCTTCTACTTTATGAGATTTATCGTGGTACTTTACAGCACATAAGTGGCACATTATTCGTAATTCACATAAGTTTTCTATACAAAGCCAACCTATTTCTTTATTTGGATGATATTTGCAATATACTGTTTAATTATCGATTCTATTTAATTAATTATTATTCATTCTATTTTTTTTTTTAATTTATTTTTTGCTATGTTTATAATACTAAGTTTTATCCTACCTTATTTTTAAAATATAAGAAAATAAAAATTATTAAAATAAAAAATTATTTTCTTTTTTTAATTTTTTAATAAATTTTATTAAATTGAATTATTTTAATTAAAAATAATTATTATAAAATTAATTTGAAATATTTCAATTATTCTAATATTGTTTTATTTTATATTGTATTTAGTTTTATATACTCAATCAACTATAAAATAAATCAATTAAAGATTTTCTAGCCATTTTTTTTTTGATGTAGTTTTTAAATAAAAATAACAAAAAATATTAAAACATCAAAAAATAATATTTTTATCATAATAGTAATTATTATAAATATTTTTGATTTTTATTGATTAATAAAATAAAATTAAATTAAATAAATAAAAATGATTAAATTAATACTTTACAATTTATTTTAATATATATATATTTTATTTTATTTATAATTATTATAATATTTTTCAAAAGAGTTTTACAAATAAACTTTTTTTATTAAATTTATATAATATTTATATTTAAAAATTTTAATTACTAAATAAAATATATTTCTTATTAAATTTAAGAAATAAAATATTATACAAATCTATAAAAAGTATTATAAATTATTTTTAATTTTATCATTATTAAAATATTGTCAATGTCAATAAACTTATAATTAATTACAGTTCTTTATTTATTCTTAAAAAATTTAAATTGAAAAAATAATTTATAGTTATTATATATATTTCTTAAGTTAAATTTTTAAGTATTTAAGAAATGCATATAGTAATATTTATAAAATAATAGTTTTATTTTTTATAAATTGCTTTTTTTTCTTATAAATTACTTTAACTTTTTAAAATTTAAAGTAAAATTTAATTATTAATATAAATTTTTTATTAAATAATTATTATTATATTAACAATATTAATTATATATTTATGATTATAACTTACCTATATATATATTTTTAAATTTTATTAATACTTTATATGTATTAGACTATTCTCTATAGAATCAATTTTGTATTTAGTTATACTGGTATAAAATAGTTAAGATTGTAAATTTTTAATCTTTTCTAATTTTTTAGGTTAATTAAAAAACTTTTTAATATTTTTATAAGAAAAATAATCTTTGAAAACAAAATAATGATAAATATGATTAATTTAAAAATTAAATTAGCAAATAAAGTATAAAATAATAGAGCTCATTATATTTTAACATTTTAAATTATTACTTTAATTTACTTATTAATTAGAAGAAAATTATAAAGTAATAAAAAATAATGAATTAATATTACATATAAAGTAAAAAATGAAAATATTATATATTATTTATAAATAAATATTTAAATAACATGTTTAGACAAAATTAATACTTTATATTATAAAATATTAATTTTTCATTTTTTATTATTTATTTAAAAAAATATTTCATTTTTTCTAAGATCTCTTTTTCTTTTTATCAGATTTTGGTTTATTCATTAATGATCTTTTAATAATTCTGACTTCTTCACTTAAAAATGATCTAACAATTCTATTAAAAAAATAACATTATTAATAAATTTTTTAATTGCTTTTTTCATTTTTATTTAAAATAAATACCTAGTTCTAACACAATGATGGCAAATATGTCCTCCATAAGTTCTAGATACAGTTTTTTATCTTCTACTCATTGTAGATAAAGCACTAGCTCTAACATTTGCGATTCCGTTTAATAATGCACCGCATCCAGGTTCAGTACATTTTTAATTTACGACAACCTTTTTTACGTATTATGCAGCAATTTTTCCACCTATAATATTTTTTATTAATTATTTTTTTATTTTAATATAAATTTATATATATATATATATATTTTTATTACCAGGAGTTTTTACTTTTCTAATTTTGTTTGATCTAGTATTATATGAACAACGTCTTCTATATGTTATTCTTTAAGCCATTTTTAATATTATTTTTTTTATTTTTTTCTTTTATTTTTTTTTTTCTTTAATTTATTATATTTAATTTTTGTTTTTTTTAGCTTTTTTGTTTTGTTTTTTAATTAAAAATAATAATATCATTTATTTTTATCTATATAATATTTATTTTATTTTTTATATTTATTAATACTAATTTAAAGCATTATAAAATTAAATATTTTATTATTCTTTCATATTTATAAATTTTTCTTGTATTTTTTTTTAAGTTTTTCTTTAATTTTAGGTTCGAAATTATTCGCTAATAAAACTAACTAAATTTCTTCATTTTAATTAACTAAAAATTTATCAAGAAAATCATTATCTTATTCACTTATATAATTCAAACTTAAATTAATCATTTTAACTTATCCATTTTTAAATAATGCAAACTCTTTAAATTATATAATTTATAAAAATATATTATTAATTAATATATATACATCCTTCAGCTACTTATAACAATGGTTCTAAATAAGGAAGCATATCCTCATTAATTTTTCTTTTTTATTTTGTAGCTTTTGCAATTAATGTTTCCCTTTCTTTTTCTTTATCTCTATAATGTGAAAGCTCTTCAGGTGTTAATATCTTTTTTCCTACTCTCGTTAGTATTTCTTTTACGTCGTCTAAACTTTTAATATTATTTTTAGCTAAGCCTAAATATTCTATTTTATGGTAACTTTCAAATAGTAATCCTAAATAATTTAATCCTATTATTAAATAAATTTTATTATTAATTTTTTTAAAAAATAAAATAAAAACTAACATACCTTCTTTAGTAAAAGTGTTATTATATAATTCAATGTATTTAATTTAACAATTTGGGTTATTTTTTATTTATTCACATAGCAATTTTAATACATTATCATTAACTTAATTACTTCTTAAAATTAAAAATTCTAAATTGGTATTAGCTCTTAAATGAAATTATTTATAATAAATTAAATATTACTTGTTCATATTTGCTTTTTTTTATTATTTTTTTCTGTAATATTATTTTTTATAAAAAAAGCCATTAAATTCATTTTTTCGTGTATTTATTTTTTGATGATTGAATTTTTTTAAAAAAATATTACAGAAAAAATAATATGAACAAATAATATATAGTTTTTTTTTTTAAAAAAAAAAAGAATATACAAATGAGGAATAAAAACTTCTTTTAAACGCTAATCTAAAACATTCCATTCAAAAAAAAGCTTATTTATATGATTATTTTATTAAATTAATTAAAGGATTTGAGTAATCACATGCTCATCTAAGTCATTATTAACAAATTTTAACGCATAAAAATTATTAAAAAAAGGAACAATTAATTAAAGAATCTTTATTGCCAAATAATCAACTTTTCTATTTTAAAATAATAAATATTAGCCTTTATCTTATTCTTATTTTGGTTAATTATTTTGCTATTAATCTTCATTCGCTATTTAGTTTTTTGTTACTTTTTCATTTTAAATAATTAGATCTTCGCTCATTTAAGGATGGGGTTTTGCACCTATGCACTTGTATATATTTTATATTGATTCCATAAGATTTTAATTAATTAAAGGTTATATTTATTATTAATATTTTAAAAAAAACTCATCTATTTATAATATTTCATTTTCATTATATTATACATATTCCCAAACTAATTTAGTTTCATAATCATTATATAATGGTTATACTTTTTTGTTTAAAAAAAATACAAATATCCATTATTTGTTTATAATATTTACTTTTTATAGCTTATTATTGCTTTTTATTCATATTTAAATTTTATTAAAAAAAAAACAAAAAAATATTTTAAAAATAATCAAAAAAAATATCAATGAATTTAAAATAATACCTTAAAAACCTTTGTTTTTATTGAAAAATATAAATAAATATTTTTTTTCTGAATATATAATCAAAGTTAATATTTATATATATATTTTATAATAACAAAAATTAAGGGAAAAGGCTATTATTATTTAAGGAAACTATATATTATATTAATAATAATAAAAAAATAAAAATATCTATACTATACATTAAAAAGAGAAATATACATAATCATTAATATAAAAAGTAAGTAAAAAATATTCAGATAACCAATTTAATAGCTTCTACATAAGCCTAAAATTCTTCATCACATTATTCTTTTTGAATCACAGATAAATCTACCCAGTTTTATCCATAAACACTAACTCCACAATCTCCTGAGTTTAAAGAATCACTACTATCAATTACATAAGCATAAATATAATAAACACCTACTTCAAGCATAAAAGGTTCATCTAAATAGCAAAAAGAGGTTAAATCTCTTTAATTTCCATAAACTTGAATTATAGGATTACAAAAAGAATCACAAACACATAAAATAGATTGCGAATAAAATTTATCTTCAGGCGTTTACATTTAAAATTTAATACTTTGAGTTCTAATAGAATTTTGTGAAAGTTAGAAAAAATAAATTCCTTTATAGTTGATTTTAATTTAAAAATAAGAGTGAATATTCCTTTATAAAATCAAACTTTATAATTTAAAATTAAGGAAGAAATAAGCAATATTAATATGAGTAAAAAAACTTTAAAAATCACTCCATTTCATTATAAAACCAACATTTTCTTAAGCTTTATCATCATATTTTTTAATTCGAATATATTTTTCAGAAAAGCTAATAATTGAATAAAACACATAATTTTAAATCTGGTATAATTTCATTAAGTTTTCTCTTATATTCCCTTATTTTTTGCTTTCACATAATATTATATTCCCATTATTAATTGCATTTTGAATTCTTTATTGTAATATTTCTTCATATTCATCTTTTATTTTGAAATTTCTACATGGACAACCTGCTAAATCATGGAGAATTTCACGAATACACCCTGCATCTATTTAAGCATAACTCCCGTGTAGTTTAGCCCAAGCTTTTTCAATTAAAATTGATAAAAAATCACCATAAGTAAAACAAGGTTATCCGTTTTTGAATGGAATTTTATCATCTATTAATACATTAACTTTTATTCCTTTCCAAATAATCTTTACTGTACATTAACCAGAAACTGGATCATATGAACATATTTATTTTAAAATATCATTGTTTTTTTCTTAAAGGGAATATAAAGAAGAAATGAAATATTTGTTTTTTAAATCACCTTATTTAATTTAAAAAGGCTTATTTTATATTTAAGATAATCTTATCCATTAAACTTCATTCTTAATTTTTTTTTTTTTTTATTGTTTTGTTTTGTTTTTTTTTTACATTATCATAATTTCCTCCTATTGATAAAGGTGAAGCGAGAAATTGGAAATCTTGGAATAATTTATTTTCAAAAAATTGAGGTTTATTAGTTGCTGAAATACTATTTTTTAAATTTTATTTATTTTTCAAAGTCAAGGGTTCATAAAAAGGAATATCATGCATTTTTTTTATAATAAAAAAACAAATTAATAAAAATATAATACATAATAAAACATAATAATATATATATATATATAAATTTGAGAAAAAAATAATATATATATATATATATAAAATGAAACATATGTCTTTATAAAAAAAATTTACAAGAATATAAGGTGAAGATTTAGAATCTAAAGAAAAGCGTTAAAAAGATGTAAATATGAATTAAAAAAAATAATTAATGAAAACAGAATTCGAAGAGTTTAATAATATATAAAGTTAAAAAGAACAAATTCAATAATACAATTTAATTTAAACGACCCCAAAAAAAGCAACTGCAAATATTACCTTCAAAAACTAACTCGATAAAATAGTATAAGCACGTATTTTGAAAGAAAGTTAATTATAATAATTATAAAATTAATTAAATAATTTAAATAATAACTAATATAACGAAAATTAATCATAATAATAAAATTAAAACTTATTATTTACTTCAAAATAGCATACATCTACTCTTTTTTCAAAAAGTTATTATAGGTCCAATAATTTAGATTTTCTTTCTCAAAATGATTTCAAAAATATAGAAAATATGTAAAATTATTTATCAAAAGTAAAGGAGGAGATTTAAAAAAGTAATGAAAATATTTAAAATGAAGAAGATAGGAATAATACAATAAAAAATTAAATATCAATCCTTTATAAATCTAAATAAAAAGTAAAAGAATAAATACATCAACTTTAAAATATTACTAGAATATAAAATTAAAGGTTTTTAGATCTTTAAAGCATTACTTATTCTACTAATGAAAAAAAAGGTCTTGCTTTCAAAAATTTAAATAAAATAAAATAAGAATATTAATAAAACGAAAATATGAGATAAGATTTCATATCTAAATAAACTGAAATATGTGAAAATACTTTAAAACAAAGAGTTCAAAGCGAAGAAATTATTGGAAATATCTTACTTTAAATAGATGAGAACTAAAGAAAACTATTTAATGTTAAAAAATAACTCTAATAAGAAATAGATAAAGAATATTAAATTTAATAAAAAAGATTTTAATAAAAACATACTATAAACTGTATTTAATTTTTTAATATTTATCTTTAATTATTTTTTCCAGTTAATTCTTACTTAATTGAATAATTCTAAAGTTAAAATTCTTTTTTTATAAACGAAAAAGTAAACAAAAATTAAAACATAAATATTTAAATTTAATAAAAGTAGATTGATTAAATTTCAGATGAAATAAATGATTTATATCATAATTTACCAAAAGGAATAAATTATTTAGTAAATCAAATATGTAAAAACTTTAATGAATAAACCTATTTATAAGAAACAAACAATGAGAAATACGAATAATTATTAAAAGCCAAAACCCAATATACTTATGATTTAAAAAAAATAATAGAATAAGTAGAAAATTTGAAAGAAAAGAACAATTTTATCAATTAAATGTAGATTGATGAAAAAAAAAATGAAGAATACGAAAACTAACATGAAGCAATAGATGCCGGAATAATAAAATTAAATGAACAAAACATTTATACAGTTAATATAATAAAGCTAAACGAAAAAAACGAATTTAGAAATTTAACAGAAAACATAAAATAAAACAATAAATTTTTCTTTTATTTTTTTATGAACTACGGAGATGCAATAATTCGTATATGTAAAATAATACAATCTATATTCTAAAACATTCTCCAAAATACATCCTCGTTATCAATAATATACCGAAAAAGTACTGAAGCTATTAATTTTATAAAAACAATTTGGTTTCCAAATTAAGAAAATTAGATTGAAAATGTTCTTGAAACAGACTAAACTCAATAAAAATAATCTGAAGATGAGGAAAGTCCTTATAAAAAAAACATAAATCAATTACTTCCTTCCTATAAAAAAAACTTGATTTTAAATAATTAAATGTTTATTGAAAAATATAAGCTGAAAGATATTTAGGATTTATATACAAGTATTTTTAATGATTAGATTTCAGAGTAATATTCTTCATAGTTTTTTAATCTTTTAAAAAATGATAGAATTATTTGGTTTTTTAGTTCCTTAAAGGCTTTTTAACAATTCTTTAATTAAAAAAAAGAAACACTTGGATTTTAAAATGGGGCAGAAAGTACTCTTTTAGACTTTTATGAGCTCGAAAATAATGCTTTTAAAGAATATAATATTAAATTATAGGTTATAAAATCTTTATATACTTCTATTTTATAATAAATAAAAAATGAGTCTCGTGATATTATTGATTACTTAAATCAAAATGGAATTAAATATAAACCAGATTTATACACGAAGCCAAAAATTTCAGAAAATATAAAAAAAGAAATTGAAAAAGTCATCAAACGATAAGAAGAATATAAATACTCTTTAGCTGAAAAAGAGGAAATTATATAAACTTATAAAGAATATGAAAAATTATGTGAAAAATAAGATGAAAGCAATCAAAAGAATCTACAGACTACAAATGAATCTGAAATATATTCATAAATTATTAATTATATAAATGATTAGGCTTAAAGAAAGTCAAATAATGTTTTACCTTAGGCATAAAATATCCAATAAAATGAAAATTAGAATTAAAATTAAAATTAAACAGAAACTGTCCAAGTATTAATTTAAAAACCCATTTTAAAGTATAATCTTAATTATAAATCATAAAACGATATTTTTGAAGATATTTATATTAATTAAATTAATAAAATTTAAAAAGATAAACATAAAAAAAATACAGAAAAACCCACAAATACAACTTCTCCTTTAAATAACTCACATAAAGGATTATAAAATATAAGTTAAAGACTTTCATAATACCCAAGATAAAATTTATACGCAAAAAATATGCTTTAATTTTCATAAAGTTCGGCTATTTTGTCAAAGATTAAGCGTCTAGATAAATAAAAAGATACGAATGTATATATTAAAGCTATCTATAATGAAATTTAATAAGAAAAATGGAATATATAGAAAACTATTGCGACATTAAACAATAATGAAGAAAATTAAAGTAAATTAAAAAAAAGTAATAGTGTTAAATAAAATTAATAATAAGAATAATAGAAGAATTTTAAGTATACTAAAAATTCGTGGAATACAGCGAAAATAATATAAACACCTAATTTTTAAATAAAAAGACCTTTTACATAATAAAATAATAAGACATAAAAATAATTAAACTATCCAAATATAACAAATAATAATAATAATAATATTAATTCAAATAATGTAATTTTGTCATAATTTAAAAAAAAAATTCTTAAGAAACTTAAGAAAATTCTTATTATCTATAAAACACACATTCAAACTCTAATATTCCAACTAATTTTCATAATAACACATATAATATTAAAAGTTTATAATCATAATTATCTGATAATCAAATATAGTATCCATTTAGTTTTTATGATAGCAATAATATTGCATCAAATAATTTAGATGTTAATAACTAAAATACAATTTTTGGACCTACTGGGATATTCTCTAAAAAGAAAATTATGGAAATTGTTTAAAAATAGTTATTTTGAGTATTTGCTTGTTATAAAATTATTTTATATATGTTTAATAATATTAAATCAGAAGTATAGTTAAATATTTTTATTCTTAAATCAATTTATATTTTAAAATAAATATTTAATTTATTTATAATAACAATTTTTTATTTTTACATTTATATTTTTATTAATATTATCAACATTTTTAATTTTGTTAAAAATTAACTTAAAATAAATAATTTATAAACTAATTAATTATCTTAACTTTTTTTTTCTTAATATTAAAAAACAAAAATTTTAAATATAACTATTATAATTAAAAGAATGTTTAAATTAAATTAATATTATAATATTTAAAATTCGATTAAATTATAAAAAAGATTATGTATATATATATATATATATATATATATATATATATATATATATAAATACGAAAATATGAATATAATAAAATGCTTATATATTTTTAATTTTATTTTATTTTTATTTTTTTTATATTTTTTAAAAATCTTTTTTTATTTATGTTAATTAAAAATTAGATTTTTATAATTAATAAAATTCATAAAAAATATTTTATTTTCCTTATAAATAATAATGTAAAATGAAAAATATTTTCTAAAAAGTTTTTTATATTAAATAGATATAAAAAATAAAATTATAAATATAAAATCTATAAGAAACAAAAATTAAAATAAATTAAAAAAATAGAAAATGAAAATAATTAAAACTCAATATAATTATGATAATGAACTAACACAATCATATAATATAAATTATAAAGCATAAATATTGTAAAAGCATTTAGGTGATTAAGATTAAATTTTAGCAAGCCCAAGTGTTTAAAAAAATTCAGCTCAATTGCCTAGTATGTAAATTATATTCAAAAGAAATTCTCAAGTTTTAAAAATAAAGAACTCTTAATCTAATTTATATGAACGACTAAATAAAAGTTATCAGAAATATGAAAAAAAATCAGATAAACTTAAGATTATATAATTAATAAAAAATAATATTTACCGATTTTTTTCATAATATACATTAATAGGAAGATCTAAAAAACTAAATAAATAAATAAGAGAATTTATAAATGATAAAAGTGACTTTTTGAAATTTAAAAAAGAGCAAAAATAAAAAAATTTGCTTATGATGATATTAGAAAAAATATTATTAACATTTATATCATTAGCTGTTTTTCTAAAGTTAGATAAAATACCATTAATTAATCCAGAAAATAAATACAAAATAATACTTGACTCAATTATAACGGCTTATAATTGCTTTTATATATTCATAATTTCAGTAGAAATATTTTTTTCGGCTCACTTTTCCTACGGGCATGTTTTTTCAGAAATAGCACTTAGTGCTTGGATATTAGAAATGATAATTTAAATGAATACTGCAACTTACCATAATAAAGATTTTATAACTGATAGAAAAAAAATTATGAGAATCTATATATAAGAATACTTTTTATTTGAAATTCTTCCCTTAATTTTTGAAGGCAGAGAATCTTCAAATATTTTAGTTAATATTCTTTTAAGGCTTACACTTCTATTGAAACTGAAAGGAATGATTATAATTCTTACAAAGTTAGAATTTTATATAATATAATGGCTAGAAGATAAATTTTATATATTCCAATTACTTAAGTTAGTTCTTTAGATAATTGTTTTAGGACATATAGTTGCTTGCTTTTGGCATGCAATAGCTTAGTTTGAAATCCATATACTTTCCCTAAATAATACTTGGGTAAATAATAAAATAGATAGAGAATGGTGGTAAGTTTATTTAGAAGCATAATTTTGGGCATTTAATACTATGATGAAATCAGGATAAAAACCAGAAAGTGACCTTGAATATGCATTTTCGTCTTTTTGTATGCTTTTATCATGTATTTTATTTGGTTATATGATAAATACTATTAGTTAAATTATTACTGAAATAAATAAATCTTAATAGGATTTTAAAAGTGATTTGAATGTACTTAATTAATATATGAGGAGAAAAAAAGTAGATTTGAATTTGTAAAGAAGAGTTAATATATATTTATAGAAATTTTATTCGTAAAAAAAAATGGATAAATTAAAAATAGAATAATAGGCTTTGAAAAAATTAAGCTTATAAATTTAAAATGAATTGCTTTAAGATTGTAATGAAAAAATATGTGCGAGTTTTGCATTTTTTACGACATTTTTTTCTTAAGAGTCTATAAAAAAAATTTATTTGATTATGGAAGAATGTATTTTTGCACCTGCATAAATTATTTGTGATGAAAAAGATTAATACGAAAATGAATTTTTATATTTTATTATTAATGGTGAAGGTATTTTTTATTTTTTTTAAATAATAAATGAAATAAAATAAAATTTTATATTATAATATATCAGTTGTTGTAAATTTAGAAAATAAAGTAGGAGAAAAGTCAATAAAAAAATAAGTAAAAATATTAAAATAAGGATAAGTATTTGGTCTGTATTAATTTTTTACTGGTTAATAATTAAAATTTAAAATAAATAGCTTAAAATATTCAAATTTAATAAGAATAAATAGGTAAGAATTATTAGAAATAATAAAGGAAAATAAAAAAGATTTCGAAAGATTCATGGAAATGAAGGACAAATTAATTTTTGATCAAAATTTTTATGAATTAAATGAAATTTAATGCTATATTTGTAGTTCAAAAAATCATTTTATGCCTGGATCATGTAATTTTGCACATTTTGGGAAGAAAAATATATTTCCTATTTTGAAAAATAATAAAACCTTTTTTTAAAATAGGAATTAATTATTAAGAGTTAAAAAAAATAAGTTTAAATAATAAACATGTTATGGATTTGAAACTGAAAAAATTAAAAAAATACTCAATAAATAGGATGATTATTTTGAATAGATCTATGAATAGTCAATTAATGATGAAGAAGCTAATAATAATATAAAATTTCTATATAATTATTAGGATATATATGAAAATGAGAATAACGAAAACATGATTATTGAAGAATATGAAAAAGAAGAAGAGTAAGAAGATATTTCTTCATAAAATTATGAACTTTAAGAAAACTATTCTAATAGTTTAGATGATTTAGATAATTAAAATAAAAATAAATAAAAAAGAGTTTAATTAATTAAAACAATTAAACTTAAGAAAACATCTTCTCATAATTCTAAATAAGATAAAATTTAATAATATTAAAAAAAAAGATATAGCACATCAATAGTTAACAAAAAAAAAATATTTTAATAAACTGTTTTTTTTTTTTTTTAAAAAAAAAAAGGCTTAATAATAGGATATTGAAAAATTCTAAAATGAATTAAAAAAAATAATTGAAATTAAGAAATAAAAAAACTCTTTAAGGAAATCATGTATAAATCATACTAATTAAAATAAAGCTCTAATATAGAATAATTCTATAGATTCTCCATTTTTAAAAATATAAATAAATAAAAGCTTATTAAATTAAATATAAAAGATATAAGAAGAATATGATATTATTTGGAAATTCGATTCTTAATAAGATTATTAATATTATTTTCCTAATTATAATAGTACAAAAATATTATAAAAAGCCTAAGCAAGGATTTATAGAATAAATAAACTACAAAAAACTAAAAAAGTAACTATAAGAAATAAATAATAATCCGATTATATAAGAGGAACATGCAAAAGTAATCAAGTGTTAAAAAAAACAAAATACCAATTATGATAAAAAATATTTAATTTATAATACTTATGAAACAAAAAAAAATATATAATTATATATATAATAAAATATTAAAATCATAAATTTAAATAATATTTAAATCCTGTAAAGATCTAAGATAGGAAACCTGATGCATCTTCTTTTATTATTTTGTTACAAATTTCTTTAGAAATTTCTTTAAAATTTTATCTTTCTTATTAAACAGAAACACAAAATTCTACACATTTTTCAATCTAAACATCTTCCTAAAATTAATTTAAATATCCACTTGCAATGTAAGAGCCTGTAAGTTCTTCAGCATCTTAGTTTCCCAGAATTTTTTGATAGGACTATGAAAGAATTTCTACATTTAATACTTTCTACATTTTCTTTTCATATAAATCTTACCAAGATTTTATTTGTTTAACGTAATTATTAGCATATATTTCAGCTTCTTATATAATCTGGATTTATTTTTAATTATTTTAAATTATTTTACTTATAATTCTGTTTATTTTATCTTCAAACTCTCCTACTGTGGTTCCAAACTCAATAATGGCTTTTGTTCTACAATATAATGTTTATTAATCAGTATATTCTTTAAAAGAGTTTAGTACAAAGCTTATATTTTCACCAAAAAGTGGAACTAGTTTTAGAAGATCTATTCCAAAGTCTAATAATTCCTTATCTTTTTCTAAAACAAAACCATTTTGAATTCCAAGTGCTTTTACAAAATATAATGAAGATGCTTATTTAAAAGAAATAACATAATCTTTTAACTTAGGGTTGTCTAAGCAATTATTATCAGCTTAGATTTTGTCTTTTTCTTTAGTAAGAGTTTACCAAGAAAAGTTTTCTTTTAATAAATCGTAAAATTTTTATTTTAGTATATCATCAATTATTAAAGAATTTTAGTCAGTAAGACTTTATATTATATTTTTAATTATACTTTAATGATTATCATTTAAATTTAATTTTTCTTCGTTTAAATTTTATATATGGTTTATTATTTCTAAATTTTCTTCTTTTAATTTTTATTTTATCCATTCTATTTCATCATCAGAAAATTCTTCAAAGTTAAATTATTTACATTCAAATATTTCTTTTGCTAATAAAAGTGTATTTAAAGATTCCTTTAATTTGTTCATTTTTACTAAGCAATTCGATTTTATTAATAGCCCAAATATATTTGTTCCTAATTCTTAAATTGATTTTTCTAAAAGAGTTAGGCTTTCTTCAAATTGATTTAATTGTAAAAGGATAAAAGACTTATTTAAATTAATATTTGCTTCAAATTTCTTATTTGTCCCATTATTTTCTTTAAAAGCACTATCTAAAAAATTAATAGATAACATGTGTTTCTTTTTATGATTAAATACTATCCCATTAAAAAAAAGAGCATATTTACGTATTTGCTTTGTCTTTGGATTATTTAAATATACATTACATTGTTAAATTATATCATCATAATTTTTAAATTTAAATTTGAATTAAACCATATCAATAAATATTCTAATAGATTTTTATTATCAGTGATAGACTAATTATATTTTTGTGAATAATCGAGTATTTTTGTCCAGTTTCTTTACTATTCTAAACATTTCATAAATAATAAAATTATTTAATTATGTTGTTGAGGATTTTATAATAAATTATCTAAATTTATTTCTTATAGAATTTATAAAGCTAATGAATATTAATTGTTTTATATTTAAATTTATACATTTTAAATTATTTATTGAAAATCACAAAGATATGGTTATTATTACATTTTATAATATTTTATATATTATTTATTTATATATTATTTGTTTGTATATTGTTTATATATATATATATCTTTTTATATAAAAAATTATTATTTCTTTTTAATATATAATCTTAATAATATTTTTTTATTTAATTTTTATAACTTTCATATTTTATATTTTATTTTTATTTTTGCTTATATAATACTTTAGTTATTTTTATTTTAATTTCAATTTTTACTATTATCAATACTATTTTTACTACTGTTTTTCTAACTACCATTGTTTTTACTAATATTTTTATTACTAGGTATATTTAATTCACTATTATAATTTTTATTTTATTTGCTAGTTTTTTATTCTATTTAAATATTTTAATTAGAATATCCTTACATAATATTTATTATATTTTAATTATTAGTAATTAAATTATTATTATTTAATGTATTATTATTTGTATTAGTTTTCTATTTTAAACTATCTTCTTTTTTTTCATTTTTTTAACTTTCAGATTTTTGATAAGAATCTTCAAGTTAAAACTCATCTATTAATTCCATTTAATTATTATTTATTATTTTTTAGAAATTTTCATCATTTTTTTAATTAGATAATTGCCCTATTTATTCATTAATCCCTTCTTTTATTATTAAACTTTTTCTATTTAAAAATATTGTTTATTTTTATTTTTTTTCAGGATTTACTCCAGGAACTGATTTTCTTAAATATATATTTCTTTTTTATTTTATTTATGGCTTTGGAGAAATTTATTCTTACTCTAAAGTATTTAAAAGATTAACTATATTATTATTATTTGTTTTTTCTTAAGGATAATTACTTTAATCTTTATTTTATTATTTTTCTAAAATTTATTCTAATTCAATATCGTTATCTTGCTAGTTTTTATTATTAATCTCTTAATATTGATTTTTTTCTAAGTTTTCTACACTTTCTTTATTCTAATTTTCATTTTTTTCTAAATTAAATTACTTTCACTATATTCTAATTTTATAGTTGGCTTTTGTTTTTTTTAATGTTTTAGAGTATATTCTATTAACTGTTTTATAAAAAGTTATAGTTTGAAAAAAAAATGTTATTTTTTAGAGTATCTTCTGTATTTCCAAATGATTTAACTTAATTTTCTTCATTTTTGTATTCTTTTATATATTCCAAGCTTTTTATTTATTAACAATTAAATTCGTTTTGATCATTTTCCTTTAGTTTTTTAATATTTTAATTTTTTATGCTACTTTTATCATAAATAATTGAATATTGATTTTCTTCCTTAATAATGCTTTAATTTTTATTTATTTGTAAATTGCTTTTATTACTATTTTTATTTTAAGATGCTTCCTTAATATTTTTACTATTATTACTTTTTTCTTTATTTTCTTAAGAATCTGATATTTCATCACTACTACTACTTAATGCTGTATTATAGTTTACAATAAGGCCTTTTTTTAAATTTTCTTATTCTTTTAAGATTTTTTCATTTTGCTTTATTAATTTTTTTCTTTATATTACTTTTTTTTTAAAAAAAAAAATAGAAAATTAATAATTAAATAACATAAAAAAAAATTATTTTACAAACATATTCCATCTATATTTTTTCAAATATTTATTTTTAAATTTCAGTGCTTTTATTACTAAAATTTAATAAAGCATCTTTTATTTTTGCCCATAATTAAGGATCGAAAGGCTTTCTAGTTTTAATTACTTTCTTTCTTTAATTTAGCATTGAAAAAACTTTAAACTTTCTTCTTAAAAAATAATCCTTAATATAAATATATAACCTAATAATGTATATTTTAATAATCTTATATAATAATTCGATAATTAAAAATAGATTAAAGACAGCCATTAATGCAATACCTGTATATTTAAGATAGTCATATCGATTTTCATTTGCAAATATGCCTAAAAGAACTGTCAATGCGCAAATATTAGAAGATAAACTATCAACATAATTAAGATTTTTTTGTTTATAGGGTTTTCCAAAAAGAGTCAAAATTGAATAAATAAGAATTACAAAAAATACAAGTAATCCTTTAACTTTTATTTCTTCTGAAAAAAAATTCAAAATTATAATAATAAGTATTTTTTGAAACATTTTTACAAACTCCCAGAAATAAAGGCCTTATTTATATTCTTTATAAAGAAACCCATATTTAACTTTAATTATATTTTTTTTTAATTAAAATCTATTATAATACAGTAGAATAATAACAATTAAAGGAATAAAGAAAACCCAAATTAACAATAAAGGTATAACTAAGCATAACCTATAATATAAGTTAGATGATTCATCATAAGCATAACTTAAATTTGCTAAAAGATAATAAGTTCCATCTATTTATCTTGAAGAAAGTAGAGCAATCATTTATCCTACTAAATCTGGTTATAGATAAATAAACAAAAACATCATTGAAGATAAAACTATTTTCCAAGGAATGTTACTTTACTTTAAAATTGTTTTTTTACAAAAAGGAAAATTATGAAACATATAACATAAAATATAGGCATAATTAATGAAAATATTAGTCTTAAATAGATTAGAGGTATTTCTGTTGGAATATCTTTTATTGCACAATCGAATGAATTCATTGTTTATTATATAGGTTATCCAATTGAAGATAAATAAAGTAGAAAATCTTTTTTTTTTTGATTAAATTAAAATTTAAAAAAAAATGTAAATACCTGCTTATACACCAATATCAAATTTAGAAATACATGAAACTATTTGAAAATAATTAGTGAATATTTTGACATAAACCGAAGTCATATTATTAATATTATTTCTTAAATATAATCTTTTATCATCTAAAACTTTGATAGTTCTAAAAATTTATTATTTCTAAATATCTTTAAATTCACTTAATACAGCCGCAACCATTGAAATAAAAGTCCATATTGTCAAAATAATAATAATAATATAATTATATTTCATTTCAGAGCATTTAGAGCATGAATATTTTCCTTCTTTTGAATAACTTTCTCCCCAAATATTTCCTTAAATCTAATAAAAAATAAAACAAATTATATTTTTTGTTTTTTTTACATCACATTCAATACAAAAAGGTCCTAAATGACCTTCATAACATAAATTATCTTCTTTAGAATCTCCGTAAAGTCCTCCTATACAATTTTCTTTTTGTCCTTCACAACTATAAATATTTTGGCTCGTAAATCCTTTCCTCCAATATCCTGGTAGGACTTTAATAATTTATTAATTTCCACAAATTGCTTCTTTAGGACACAAATAGCAATCTTTTAAGTCGTAGGAAAAAGTCCCTTGAAGGCAAGTTATACATTCAGTAAATTAATTATATATTTTAGGATATTCACCCATTTTGCAAGGATTAATTTCCACTTATATTTCAAAGGAATAATCTTATATTGTATTTTTTTAAACATCAGTTATTTTTATAAGATTTGATAGTGATTTTATTTACAATATACATTTTTTTCCTGGTTCTCCAATTAATTCCATATCTAAAAATTAAAAAGTTGCTGTTTTTACATCGTATGAGGCTAATGTAGGTCCTCTAATATAATATTTCTGAATGTTTTGGGTTTTCGGACTTATTTAAATTTCCAATTTTTCATTTTTTTGTTCTTCCGAAGTTTCCAAAA
Source organism: Ichthyophthirius multifiliis (assembly GCF_000220395.1). Taxonomy (NCBI): domain Eukaryota; phylum Ciliophora; class Oligohymenophorea; order Hymenostomatida; genus Ichthyophthirius; species Ichthyophthirius multifiliis. The sequence goes on along the minus strand of NW_004086175.1, from coordinate 69,285 downwards.
AGTACTTTTGACCCAAAGAGTCATATAAACTGAAAATAAATATTGGAATTTTATCTCCACTTCTTATATTTTTTAAGATAAATGTATTACTTTAATTAATTTGTTCAAATTAAAATTATTATTATTTTATTTCTTTTAGGTTTTCCAGTACTAAAATACTTGGTAATAATAATTAATCCTAACCAATAATAGACTTATTTTTTGCAAATTAAGTATTTATCATGTTTATTATGGTATTATAATATAATATTCCACCTCCTTTTTAAGCTATATTTTCACTTATTATTGTATCTTCAATTATAAATAGTTGATTTTGATTGAAATTTTCAGCATCTGTTCCTATGTATAAACCTCCTCCAGCTTAAGCTTTATTTTTACTTATTTAACATTATTAGATTTACATTTTATAAGACTTTTTTATAAATTTATATTTATTTGATGAATTTTAAATTTTTTACTTTAGGGCTTTAATTGAGAATATATATACTTCCACCATTTAAAAATGACTCATTATTAATAAATTTGGAATTATAAATTAAATTTGAGGACTTTTCTTTGTAGTTTTTAATATTTAAAGCACTTCCTTATGAAGACTTTTTTTGTTTTAAATTAAAAAAAGAAAAAAAAAGAAATACTTTTAATGAAGAAAAATTGCTTTCAAGTATATTAAAAAATGAATTTCTGAAATTTAAAATGCCGGCAGTACACTAATTATTACAAGAAATATTATTTATATTAACTTAATTAAAATAGATAACTGAATCATCAAATAAAAAAGGAAAAATTTACAATTATAATAAATTGCCCAAATTAACATTTTATTATAATACCCTTTAACTTTCTTGCAAAAACTAATCCATATTTTCTAACAAAGAATTTTATATTGTTATTTTATTAAAAGAACTTTACAATATACCCTAACTTCCAAACTTATTATTAGAAATATTTAGCCTAAAAATACTAATTTTAGAATATTAAATATAAGCAAAAAGCGGAACATTCTAATTATTTTTAATATTTTAAAGTTTGCTTTCTTCAATATAAAAAGAGGAATTTATTGCTTTCAAAAATCCATTAAAAAAACAAATTTTTATATTAAAAAAGGCTTTAAACTCTTCAAGAAGTTCCGTATTTTCCTAAATAATAAGACTTTTCTCAAATTCAGACAAGCTTTCAAAATAAGAATTCTATTTTTAAATTTGGTATTTTTAAATTATTAATTAGTCCAATTTAACATTCAAATCGCCATTAATTAATTAAATAAAAAAACCTGTATTTAAAGAATAAATATTAGTAATTTCTACTTTATAAAGGCTTATTTTTTTATTAAAACTATTTTAAGTGTTAATTTGAGTATTAAAAAATTCTTATTTTAAAAAAATAATAGAACAATTATCAACTCCACAAATTAAATTAGAAAACTTACTATCAATAATATTAAGCTATAAATTGTCAGAAGTTTAATTATTTATATAAATACATCCCCCGTTTTCATTCGCAAAACCAAATTTGAACAAATTCGATATTAATCCTATTGAAATTTCATTAGAAAGAATTTCTAAGTATATAAAAGCCCCTAAAAGCGCCCTCTAATATCCAAAAAAGGAACTTTTAATTATTATTTCTTCAGTTTTAACCTTAATAAATCCTCCTAAGTAAATATTTTTTGGAAAAACATATTTTTTAGTATTTTAGAAAGTATTTTTGAATAATAATATTTTTTTTGAGAATAATATAATCATATTAAATTCTGTATTAGAAGTAGAATTTTCAAATATAGAATCTTTGATAGAAGTGAAGCCTAAATAATTAAATAGAAGTATTCCAGAAGTTGATAAAATTGAAGAATTGGAAATTCCTTATAGATGATTGTTCAAAAATTAATTTTTTTCAAGAATAACTTACATTTCGAAACTTGAAGATATAAAAAGTATATTAGATTACTTATTTATTTCTTAAATTAAATAGTTTTTTTCAAAAATAGATTCTTTTAAGGAAAAAATAACATCAAGTTCCCAATATTAATTCACATATATTATCAAATTTTTGTTTTTGGATATTTAATTTTTTATTTATATTTTTTCCAATTCTACATTTCTAATATCCTTTAATTATAAACATTATGATGTTGGTAATTAGTCATTATTATTTGAAAAATCTTAATTAAAACTGCAATTTTCAGGATTTTCTAAGCATTTAAAGTATGCTTATGAGAAGTTTTGTTATTGTTTTTGGATATAAAGATCTTCATTTTGGCAAATAAAATCGGTTGTGGTTAAAATTTCTGCAATATCAAAAATCCCGAATGCTAAATTTGATGAATTTATTTACGAAATTTGAGAAAGTTATATATTTTTAACTTTAAATGTGCTAATAAAATATCCTTAGTAATCTTATTTAAATGCATTAATATATTAGTTTCCTGAAATTTAAATATTTTACATAGAAAGCTAATGCTGAGGAAAATAGATCATTTAATATTACCCAAAGAAAAAAATTTTATCTGAAACTGATTAAATTTTGTTATTTTGGAATATAACTTCTTAAAAAAAGAAAGAAAATTTAGATTAATTGGCATTAGAATCAATTTAAAAAAATACTGTGTTACAAAACGAATTATTTTTTACATAAAATTTATTCACTTGCAAATTTCCAGAATGGAAAAAAGCAAAAAGATTTTTATTTTCTTCATTTTAAAAAGATAAACATTAATTATTTTCGAAAAAAGCATTTTCTATTTATAAGTCACCCTCAAAACTATCAATAAACTGAAAATTTTTTACAAAATTCTCTTTAAATTCAAGATTTTTTATATTTATTTTTTTTACATTTTATGTTTTAATAAAATCCTAATTATTCATTTTGTTTTTTTACAATACTAATTTTCCTATTTCTATATTACTTTCTATTAATTATAAATAAATACAATTTCTACTGTCGTCTTAACTTAAAAATTCGATATTTTCAATATATATTTGCTCTAATATTTTACTAAAATATAATCCACATTGACTTTATTAATTTTTTTAGAAAAAAATCTGGAAATTTCTTAGTGATACTTTCTAGTAATTCATAAATTTCATTAAACTTGGAAATACAATTTTGTTATTTTCTAATAATGCGTTTTATCCCGTAAATGAAATTTTTAGCTCTTAAGAAAATTCTAGTTCTATAAATTATTCTTTTAAATCAAGAACGCCATCAAAACTTATATCTAAATCAACTATAGGTTATATTAATTAATTCTAGCCATTACTTATTAATAAAAATTTATATAATCTAGCCTTTATAAAATTTAAAAATTTATCAATATATACTTTTTTTTATACCTTCAAAATACTCATTGGAATTAAATTAGAAGTTTTATAAGGGTTATTTAATGCTCCATCTCCATAATTGAATCTAACTTCAGGTGAAATACTAAAATTTTATTAGGTATTGAAAAAATATTATTAAGAACATGCTAAGCATTAAGATGGGTCATCAATACAATCAGTTAGATTAATATAAACTTTATAATTATCATAATATATTAGAATATCATTATTTAAGAAATAGTTTATCCCAAATATTGGTTCAGCAGCTAAACCAGGTAGTAATCTTAAAAATAAAGTAAAAATCCTTGTTTTTTCATTATATTTATAGGCTAATAATTCGCCTGCACTAGCTAAATCACCTAAAAATAAGACTCCTTTATTTTCATTTTTCTCAAAAGCAACTACTTATTGAGTATGCTTTATTATTAAATCCACCTTATTTTATTCATAATCATATTAAAGGATACTTCTGTCATTACATTACATTATAAAATAGGAGTATTATCCTTAAACTTCATATAAAATACCATAACTTGATGAAAAACAAACTATTTATTTTTTCTTATTAAAATATGATTAAATATATATAATTAACCTCTGAAAACTTTATCATACCTTCTCTTAAAACTTCCATCTAAATTCCAAGTATAAACCCACCCATAGTTATCTATGCCAATAATTTAATTAGTAATATCAGAAGTAATAGAATACACACCTAAAATTGTACGTCCAACCACAGGTGCTGGTGGCCCATTTAAAGGAGGATTTGAAACTAATTATTTAACAAATATAGCATTTAGAGAATTCAAATCGAGGACTAATTATTAAAAAAGTACATTTGCAACTATATTTGATATTATTAAATAATATTTCTCTTAAAAATAGTAAGCACTAGATAAAAAATATATTTTGTTCCATGATTAATATTATTTTATATTTAGTTTTATTCTATATATTTTTTCTGTGAGTACATTAAATAATAATACTCCCATTTCTTCATCTGAGAATTAGCTTTTGGTTATAAAATATTTTATTAAAAATGAATTTTCATCGCCTACAATTTTCATCATTGAACTATGTGACGTGCTAAGAATAATTGTAAATTATTCTTAAGGAGTAGAAACACTATATGTCTTTATTGAATTATAAAAATCATACTTTTCATTTATTTATATGTTATTTGGAAAATAATTCAATAAATATTATTTTTAGTTTATTTTGACTATTAATCCTTTATAATTTATAGGATGCTACATATCTTTTTATTTTAAAACGAAAAAAAATATATATATTTTTAAAAGAAGAAAAATATTATTACAAAAAAATCTCTAAGGTACAAATTTCGGATTAATACTATAAATTAATAATGAAATACCTGCATTTAATCCATATTAACTTTCAGAAAATTTTTAAAATCTTCCAAAATATGCTTTAAGAACTTGTTTTTATATTAGATTTAAAATAATTTTTTCTTAAATATATTCAACATTATACTAAAAAATATTAACATTTCCTTCACCTAAAATTAATATGACAGAATCATTATAGTTAAAAAAAAGTAAATTATTTGAAAATCCAAATTCTTTATTTTCTTAAAAAGTCAAATTAAGTAAAATAATCTAATTTTTTTAAAAAATTACATTGTTCTAATAATATAGGATATCTAGAGTCTTTATAACTATCTAATCTAACTACAGTTAAGAAATCTGCAGCAACAAATAATATATCATACATAGGATGTTTTTTCATATCTAAATATTCATATTTAAAAATTGATTTTTAGCTACTCAAACCTTTTTTTATAATATAATAATTTATTTTTTATTAAAAAATTATACTTAATGGAAAATATCCGTATTATTTTAAACTTTAAGAATCAAAAACACTTATTCTGTTTATTTCCTAATAAAATATTAAAGTCGTTTAATCACTTAAAGTAGTTGAATAAACAAATAAAGGGTTAAATGTCAAATCTTCTAAAAAAATTAAAAAATTATATATTATATTATTGAAATAATTAATATATTTTTCGATAATATTTAAAGAGAAAATCAGTTTAATTTAAATATATTTTTTTATTATATTTTAATTAACATTCTTATATTATATTAATTACTTATGTTTAGTAAATTTGATATTTAATTTTAATCTATGTCATATAAAACAATGTTTTTATTATTAGTATCAAAAAAAGAGATAAATTTTGATTTTTCTAGAACAACTAATAATGTTACTTATTAATTAATTATATATAAAGGTTTTAATGTATAAAGATTAGCCAAAATAATACTATTATTACTAATTATTACTAAATTTTAATTTTTTTGAACAAAGTATATTTATGAAATAAAATAATCAGCTAATTTATTTATTTAATTTTTTTTTTATTTTTTTTAATTTACGTATAATGTTTTGAATTGTTTCAGTAGTAAAATAATCTAAATAATAAACACTTGAAATACTCTATAGATAATTACTTACGATTATTATAGTATTAGTATTTGGGATAGATATAATGTTATTAACTACATATTATTTTGAAATTTTATTCTCTATTTTATATTTTTTGATTTGTTTTTTAAATTATTAAAGTTTTACTTGTAAATAATTTTATATTAGGACACTAAGTATGGAAGGTACTTTAAATAAAGCAAATAATAAGGATTAAACTTATTAATTTAATTTATTAAATATACATTTTTAATTTAATTTATAACACTTTAATATAAATTTATAAATAGATTTATAAATATAATTATAAATATTTTGAAATATTTTGAAATTTTTATATAAAATAATTTTATAATTCTATTACATTATTATAAAATTTTTTTTTTTATTTAATAATTTATTATATGTATGTAAATATTATTTAGAAATATCCTTTTATTTTTACTAAAGAAATTTATATTTTATAATTATTAATTAGATTATTAATATAGGTTTATTACTTATTTTTAAGATCGGTTTTTAAAAGATATCATAGGCTTTTCATGATTTAATGTAAAATTGATGATTCAATAATAAAAAATTGCAAAAATAATGGATTATGATGACCTTTTTTTATTTATGAGATTTAAAAAAAAAATAAAGCAAAAATAATAAAAATATATAATACTAATTTTTTATTTATAAATAAATTTGAAAACTTAAATAATTAAAATAACTAATATATAAGAATTAACTCAAGATTAAAATTTAATTAAGTATAGTATATATGTATTTTTTTACATTAATACAAATGAAAATATGTATTTTTATATTTAGTATCTAGTATCAAATATTAATAAATTATATATCAATTTTTGTTATACTAAATAAAATATTAATTTTCGCTATATTATTTATAAATAATATATTTTTTTTATATATTTTTAATTTATTTTTAAATTTTCCCTTTTCGGCTCTAATATAATTATTTAATCATAAATTTTATAATATAAAAATTCCTCTAATATATATTATATATATTTAATATATAAATTAATAAAATAAATTTAAATAAATTAATAAATAAATTAATATATAATATATATTTAACTATATTTTATATATTATATAAATATTTTATAAATAGTTTTTTCGATTCTTTATAATTAAATAATCATTATGTAATTTTCTCATTTATTTTAGTATATTTTATATATAATATATTTTTATTTTTATAATTTTTTTTTTTTTTATAAATTATATTTTAAATACTTCCTTAATTATTTTGCTTATTTTTTGTTAAATTACTTTTAATCACATTTTTCTCTCTTATTTATATTTCTTATTTTTTTACTATTATCATTATTTTTATTTGCATATTATTTATTATTATTTTTATTATTTAGTTTCCTTTATATTATATTTATATTAAAATATTTTTGTATAGTTATATTTTATCTTGTTTTCTCTTAATTTTCTATCTTTTTATATATTTATTGAACAGTCATAAAAAAGTCTGCTTTTTATTCCTATAATGATAATTAATTATCTATAAATATTATTATTACCTCATAAAGTTTCTTCATGTTTTAATTGTTATCATATTATCTATTAATTACTTAAATTTTGCTTTTTAAAATATTATTTATTCTATATTTTAAAAACCAAGAATCTTACATACATATATTTAACTAAAATACTATTACAAGTTTTTAAACTTAGTATATTTGTATGAGTTATTTTCTTTTAATTATTTTATTATTTAATATAATTTATATACTTATTAATATTATATGATATCGTATTATATATTTCAAATCTTCTTATAGTATTAAGCAATTTAACTTTATACAGAAAATCAGCATCTGTTTGATCTTTAATAGGAAATAAATCTAAATTTATATACGTAAAGATTCCATAGCATTAATATTTACATTTTCTTCAAAATTATAATTTATAAATGAAAGAAAAAAAAAGGAGTATATATAATTATAATTAATTTATATATAAGAATAAAATATAGTCAATGCCTGAAAAAATATTTTTGTAAAAAAATAAAAAAAAATTAATGATGAGTGTTAAAAAAAAAAAATCTCCATACGAAAATTATCGAAATGTAAAGAATAAATTATTATAAAAAAATTCATAAAAATAAAAAACTAAATACGAATAATTTATATATATATAATAATATTTTATATATAATTATATATATATAAATAAATATATATATATATATATATATATTTTTTTATATTTTAATTTAATATTTATATTTTTTATATTTATATATATATCTTATAATTATTCTATTTATATTTTTTTAATATTTTTTGTAAATACTACGACATAATTTATTTATTTTTTTTAAAAAAAATAACAGGTATTTAAATATATTTTTTATATTTAATATTTTTATATTATTAATTAATTTAATAGATTTTATAGTATTCTTATACATGAACTTTTCTATTTATATCTCGCTAATATTTTTTGTCTAATTTTATTTATGTTTTTAAATTATTTAATTCTTTACAAGATTACATTTTATTTGCTATTTTTCTTACTTTTTTTATTATTTTTTTTCGATTGAATTTTTTAATAATATATATTCTTTTTTGAATTTTTTAATTTAAAACTATATGTTCTTTAATCGTGATTTTAAAGCTATTTTTGTTGTTTACTTGCTTAATGTTTTTATTCTATATATAATGTTTAAATTCTTTTTTTTTCTATTTTAAGTTGTTTTTATATATAATTTTATTTTTTTCTATAATTCCATAGTTTCTATTTTTTTTTAAATTATTGAAATAAAATATAAAATATTTATTAAGAATAATTATATATGATATTCTAAATATTTTTTAAATAAATAAAATTTTTATTTATTTAATTTGTTAATATTTAGCCTTGAATTAATTTTGATTATATATCAATTCAATTAAAAGTTTTTACTTATTATAATTACATTAATATATTTTTTTTATATATTCATATAGAATTTAATTATATTATATTTTTTCTTTAATTAAAAAAAATAATGTATTTGTCATATTTATTTTTATTTATTCATTTTAAATTTTAAGTTTAATTATTTTTTACCATTTATTTTATAATTTTAATAAATTTTTAATCAAAACTAAAAGTTTACCCTCTAATTTAATATTTAACTTAAACTATGTTAGCGTTACTAAATTTAAATAATTTCCTTATAAGTTTTATCTTAAAAATATTTACAAATTGTCTAATAGTCAAATAATAAATTCAGTATTTAATTTGTAACAGCAATATATAATATATATTAATTTATAAATAAACATAATTATTAATTAAAACTTTTATATATAAACCCATAAAATTTAATCGAATAATTTATTTAAAATTATTTAAAAATAAAATATTATAATTTAAAGCAAATCAAGCAATCTTATACATATTAAAATTGTATAAGAATGTAAAATTTGCTGAAATAAATTATTAAATAAATAAATTTTATTTTATAGTAAATAATTATATTTACAAAATTATAAAAAAAATGTATTTGTTTATTACATTAAATATTAAAAAAATATATACATCATAAGTTTTAATTGATTAATACATTTTAACTTAACTTTTTTTTAAATAATGCTCTTAATAATATTATTTTCATTTTTATATATTTAATAAAATAAAAAGTAATATAATTATTAAATATTTTTTAATAAGTAAGTATATATTAATTTAAGAATAAATATAATGATTCTATTATTTACTACCTTATCTATAATTTATATTTTCCATTTTTATATTATTATTTTCATCTCTCATATTTCATATTTATATGTATTTTTTTCATAAAGAATTTTTTATTTTTATTTAGCCTAAAGAGTGTGGAAAAAGTAATAATTAAATTTATATTAAATTTAATAAATTAAATAATATAAAGATATTATATTTTTTTATATAAATTATTTTAAATTAAAAAAAATATAAAATCTTTTATAATATATTATAATTTATTTTAATATTTAAAATTTTTATGTAAATATATAATAACAATTTTCTTTTTTAACAAATTTTATATTCATGATAACATAATTTGTTAATATTTTATTAAAATATTTTGAAACATGTAAATTAATTTATATGATATATAATTCTTATTATTATTTTTTAAATGTTATGTTATAAAAAGATTTTAAGATATTAATTAAAAAAATTAATCCAAATATTTATTTATATAATAAATATAAAATAATAGTTTTTAAAGTTACAAAATAACATTAATAAAATATTAATATAAAATTAAAATTAGGACTTTAAAATTAATATAATATATAACTTTTGTTTAATTAATAAAAAATTATTTTAAAATAGATTAAGAATAATATCTAATTTTATTTATGTTTAAAAAGCCTTTATTTTGAAAAAAAAAAAAAATTAAAAACAATGAAGGTTTCTTAAATATGATTATATATATTAATCAAGAATAATGAATATACAAAATTTAAGATATTTAATATTTTAATAATTATTATATTATTTGGTAATAATAAATAAAATAATATATTTAATATTTTATTTTATGAAATATTAGTAATTTTTTTTAAAAAAAGTTATAAAAAATAATATACTTAAAAATATATATCTTTAATTATTTACATAAACATTTATTTTTTTAAATATTTTATCAATGATAATTTCATTTTGATTAGAAAAATGACCAAGGACTATATCCATTATTATTTTATCTTATTTGATGTGCTCCGCTTTAAATTAATAAGTCTGTTACATTATGGTATTAATAAAAGTTGGCTTTATGTAAAGCTGTATCTCCATCATTCTTATATATAAAACAATAGATAAAAAATTTAAAAAATTATTAAAATAAAAAACATTATAAGCATTTATATCTGCTCCTTTTTAGATTAAAAGTTCTATAAGTTCTTTACTACCTACCTAAGAAGCTACAATTAGAAATGTATTTCCATCTTCATCTTTTGAATCAATAGGAATATTATAATATTTATTGAATAACTCTTCAATCTTTAAAAAATAAAAAAAAATTAATTTTAATTTTTTTATAACTTCATAAATATTATTTTCTTTTATTGCTTCAAAAACTTATTATATAGGAGTTAAATTTTTCCGCTTTTTTATTTATTAAAAATGTGTTCTCATAACTAAATCTTATCTATCCATAGATTTCTTTTTTAATTAATAATTTTTACAAATAAAATAAATTAATAATTTTATATACTTTCTCAACATTTTATAATGATGTATATTATAAATGTTTTTATTTTTAAGATTGTTATTAGTTTTATTATTGAAACTCTATTTATTATTCGTTTATTTATTAAATAGAACTTTATCTTATAGCATCTTACTTATTATAATTATCTTCTAATTCTTTCTACTCATAATATTTATTTGATATATTTTATTAACTTTTTATTATAGATTATTGATTATATTAATTTCCTTATTGCAAATTTTTTAAATTATTTAATTTATATTGAGTTGAATGCGGTACAGTTAATTGTTTTCTTCTAATTTTTAAATCTTATGTTTCTTAATTCTCTTATTACTATTTTTATTCGTTTTAACTAATTATTGATCTATTTTAATGTTTACTTAATAACATATTATTTTATTTCTAATCATCAGATACGTTTCTTTTGTTTGTGAAAAAATTATATTTAAAAAAAATATTTATATATTTATACATATTTAAAAATATAAATACTTATTTTTTTCATTACTATTTTAGATAATGTCCTTTTTATATAAAATTATAATAAAATATTAGTACATTTATATAATTATTAATATAATAAATTTATAATACTTAATATTTATTTTTTAATGATTCTGAAATATTGAGTATTGATTATTAAGATTGCAAAGTTGAAGTCTTTTGGTAATTATTGCTTGTCGGAATAGTAGAATTATAGACCTATCCCGATTTCGATTTCAAACTTGTAGGAGTACTTTTATAATAATAAATAAAAAATATAAATTAAATTAATAAAACGTTGTTTTAATAGTCAATGCATGATAGGGTTATAAACTTTTGAAATTTCTAATAGATTATTCTTCTTCAATTTTATAAGAAAATTAACTTTTAAATGTAGGTTCTGTTTATTAAGGAATATTAATTTTACTTTATTGGTTTTATCTCTAAGTACTTTTATGACTTGAAGTATTAGAACTTTTGATGGAAGGAATAGTTTTTATTTATTAATTATTATTTAATTCAATTTAGCTTGGATTTATGGTATTTTAAATATAGGTTTAATGAAAATTATTTTTAAAATTATAATAATTATTATTATTATTATTATTATTATTATTATTATTATTATTATTTACATTTTTTGTTTCATTTTTATTATTTCTCGGAGTAGAAGAAATTTTTTCTTTACTACATATTTAATTATATTCTAATTTTTTTGATTAATTTGTTTCGTTTTTTTTTTATTCGTTTTTCATAAAATTATTATATTCTTAATATTATTATTTTATGAAATCTTATTTATAAAATTCATGTTCTATTTGCACAAAGTCATAAAATTCTCCGTGTAAAAGTTCGCTTTCATTAAGCTATATATTTTTTGTATTTATTCTTTTAGTTTTAATATCTAAATCATCAATTAACTTATTAATTTCCTCAAATTTTTTTTCTTTTTATTTTTTTTATTTTAAACATTTATATTTATATATATAATAATTTTTTACGCATATAATGTTTTTTAATATAATTTTTGATAACTAAATCCTATTTTTTATGATTATTTTTTAAAATCTATGTAATATATTATTCATCTATTCCACTTAAGACTGGTACAATTAATTCTTTTAATTATTCAAACAAGTTTGAATACTGACTTGTTTCTAATGGTTCTAAATAACCTTTTGAAAGTGCAAATTATTCTCGTGTATTTTCATAATCTTCTTCATCATAAACAAATTAATTTTTATTAAAGAAATCAAAATCTCTATCTCCTAATATATTTTAATTTTCATTATTTGATGAATTTAAATTATCATCTAATGATTCTTAAGATGATGATTCAGTTTCCTTTGCTATATTTCTGTCACTTTGGATTAGTTTTATATTTGCATGCTCTTTTTAGAATATATGTTCAAGAATTAAATAGTTTGTAGATTATTAATTATATGTCTATTATTATAAATCTATTTTATTAATTTCATAATTTAGTTATTAAGAAGGTTAAGTTTATTCTGTTTCTATATTAACTAGTTATTCTAAATTTTTACATTTTTATTCAAAGTTATTATAAATTTATTTAAACAAATTATTCATTTCTTTTTATTTTTTTTTTTAATTTTATTTTATTTTTTTATTTACTTTTTGGATTTAAATTAAAAGTATTAATCAATATTTCTTTCTATATAATTAATTTGGTAATTTTTAATAAATTTATAACAATTTTATTTTGCAAAATGCAAAAAATTCGTATTTTAAATATTTTTTAATTAAGAATTAGTTTAACAAAATTATTAACTTTCAATAATAAAAGATAAAGAGTTTTAGTACTTAATTTATTCCTTTATTGATTATTATTTCTGATTATTATCTAAATTAATTGTGTCATCATTTATATCTTCTTCTTTTTAACCATTAAAGTTTTCCAAATACCCACAGGTAAGATCCAAAGAGTCATATTTTTTATGAATATTATCTTCTATACTGTTCAAAGAAGAAATATTGTTATCTAGAATTTACGATTCAAGTACAAATTCATAAGTTTCAGCATTTATAATACTTTATTGACTTTATTAAATTTATTATTTTTAAGTTTCTTCATCTGGTGGATTAATAACCCTAATAACAATTTTTTTGCTTAACCTTTTATTTTGTGAATTTTAAAATTGTGGTTTAATTTAATGTATATTTTCTTAATAAGATTATTATTTCTAATTTAGTTTTGAAAATTAATCAATTATACAATATTTTTATGTTTTTTTTTAATAAAAATCTTTTTATGTATTTTATTTAGCATTATTCAAGTTATTAGTATTTTTTTCAGTCTGATTAGTTTAATGTTTTGTTTTAAAATATTAGTTTATTTTCCTAAATAAAGTTCTACTGTTTTTATCGAATTCAGTGTCTTATTTTTTTATTAGATAATCTTCTTAATAGTTGTATTGTTTTAGGTCATTTATTTGGTGAAAAAAAATGTTTTACTTTGTCCTTTTTTTATTTAGTTATTGTGGAATATAATATCGTTTTTTTTTTGAAAATTTTAAGGCTCTTTTTAAAAATCAAATATTATTTTTTAGTGATTTCCATATAAATTTTATATCGAAAACCTCTTTTCTTCAAAAATATCTTTATTTTTATTTCTTTTTTAGATTTTCCAAGAATTTTATATTTATTATATTTATAGTGGAGTCAAAATATCAGATTTTCTTTTTTATTTTTAGGGAAAAAAATTTCTTTTTTTTAATAAATTAGTCGATTTTCTTATTATTGATGCTCATCTTCTTCATTTTTATTTTCTGAAATATTATTTAAAGTTTGACTATTTATTTCTTAATTTTTTTTCGTTAATTCTTGGATTTATTCCTTTTCAAATGAAAACATTTTATGATTTTTCTTTTAATTACTATTACTAGGAGCCTAACTATCTGGCGATACTACATTTATTTATACTTACTCATTTTTCAGAGAATAGTATGTCATGTTTAAACTCTTTTTTTATTTTTTATTACTGTTTTCGGGATACTTTAGTATTTTTTCTTCATTTTCTGATTACTATGATATTATTTTATTTAATTCAGATTCATATTAAAATTCTTCAATGGATTTTTGATTTTTAAAATGTTCTTCTTCTTTTAAATATGGTAACGATCGTATTCTTTCTTAACCTAAATTTAAATTTTATATATAATCATCATTTTTTATTTCTAATTCTAATTCTAATTGATTTTATTTATTTTGTTAAATTTCTTGATTTACATTTGAATGTTTTTGATTTTAGTTTAATATTTTTTATTTTTAATTTTAATTTTAAGTAATTAAATCTTATATATTGTAATTTAAATTTTCGAAATCATTTTATAATTATTAAATTTAAATTTTATTCTATTATTTATATTCTTCTTAATTTCTTCATCCTAAATGTTTTATATTTAATTTTCAATCTTTATATTATTTTAAATTTCAGTTTAATTTATTCTTAATTATTCATAATCTCAGTTTAATTTTAGTCTTAATTTTCGATTTTTTTCTAATCTTAAATAATTTTATGAAGTTATTCATTTCTCATTGAATGTTATTAGTTAATTAAAACTTTAATTTATTAAAATTCATTAATTTTCTAATTTTTAAAAAATTAATTATCTTTCTATTTTTCTTTTTGTGTTTCTTTTTTTTCAATAAATCTATTTTATAAAGGGCTTTCCATTTTTTTTGGTGAATAGCTATTTTACTTTTTATAAATATTTTCTTGATTTTTTATGTCTTTTTATAATTACAATTGTTATAGTGAACTTATTAAAAAATTAACATTATTTAATTCATATTTTTAAGATCTATCGAAGCTTTTTGATTTTGAATTTTTTTAAAACAATATTTTATTTTAATTGGAATTATCACATGAGGATTTTACAGATGGTTTTAAATCATTTGTTTTTTATATAATATATTTCTTTCTTCTTCTTATTAAATTTATAATTATATTTATTACAACTTTTCTTTTATTTTTATCTTTTATGATAATTTTGAATATTAATATATGGAATTTATATTTTCTTTTTGGATATTTGACTAATAATATCATTATTTTTTTCTTATTCTTTTTTTAAAAATTAAATCGATTAATTTACGTTAGGTTTTTTATTTTATATTAACTTATTAATAATTCGGAATTATTTTTGAGATTTTTCTATTATTTTATATTATTTATTATCACTTTTATTATTTAAAGATTATTAATTCAATTTTAATTTATTTGTATTTTCTTTAAAATAATCTTTCTTTCTGCTTTTTACGTTTTATGTTTAATTATTATTTATTAATAACAAATTTTTTAAAGGCTAATTTATTCGTTTTGGAGTTTTTATTTATGTTAAACAACTATTTATTTATTTGCTCTTAGCTGTAATTTGATTTAAATTATATCTATTCGAATTACTTTTTTAAAATAAATTATCTAAAGAATTTAAGAATAACTCTGTTTGTTCTGTTTGACTTTATTTTAATTTTTATAAAATGTTTTTTTTTTTAAAAAAAAATAAAAAAAATAAAATAAAATAAAAAATTGTATTTTACTAATGATTTTAATATTATTTAAATTTATTGAAGAGAGTGGTTTAATTATAATTAATTTGAACTTAACTCTTTAATTTTTCATTCTTTTTTATTTATAGTTATAATAATTAAATTAAAATATTTAAAAAATGAATAATATATAATTTACTTTATCTTATGAAAAACTTAAAAAATAATTCTTGTTATTTTAATTAAAATCAATAATAAAATTTTTAAAAAAGTAATGATTTTAACAATTATTATTCATTTGTTGTTTTATTTTTATTATTCTTAATAAAATATAAATTTTGATGCTTATTTATTTTACAATTTATATTATTTCTTTCTTGAATAAATAATATTAACATAAAAATAAATAAATATATACAAAAAAAATTATAATTATTTTATAATAAATTTATATTTTTTTTTTTCAAATTTATTTATTTTAATAATTTTTTTTTTTTTTTTTTTTTTTTTTATCAAAAAAAAAAAAAAAAAAAAAAAATTGGTCTTTACGTTAAAAATAAAATATAAAAATAAATACTAATAAACAAAAAAAAAAATTTAAAAAAAAAAATTAAAAAAAAAATAAAGAAAAAAAAAATATATATGTATAATTATTAATTGTCTCCATTAAAATCTTTAGAATATTCTTCGAATCCTCAAAATCATAGAATTCAATCGAATTCCTGTCAATTATTTCATAAAATAAAAGAAACAGATAATATAAAATTTCCCTAATCCTCATAAAATTCCTAATAAAAATAATAAAAACCAAATTTATTTACTAAATAAAAATCAAATATTTTAAATGATATTAATTTATTCAAATATTGCATTTATTTGGAAACTTAACTAAGAAAATTGTAAAAAAAATTAAAGATTTTTGAAAAAATAAACGAATTTTTCAAAAAACAAGCAAATCCGTAAATATACAATAAAATATATGAAAAAATAACAAAATTTTATGAACAAAAAAAAGAAAATGAAAATGAATTTGAATGGAAAATTAACTTCTAATAGTAAAATTTAGAAAAAAAATAAAAAGCAGCCCAATTAAAAAATTAAATCAACATTATATTGGAAAGAGAAAGCGAAAAAGAATCCAAACTAAATTAAAAAATTATAGAAAACGACCTTTTATTACAACAAATAAATGATTTGAATATAAACTATAAAAATTTATTAGTTTAAAATGAATAATTGTTACAAAAAATAAATTATTACGAAGAATAAAATATTCTATTATTAGAAAAAAATGTTTATTTTGAAAAATAAAATGAAAATTTGAAAATTTTAGTCGAAAAAAATCTTTAATCTACATAAGAAGCTTTTTATTCTTAAAAATTTAGCGACAAAAAAAATGAAATTGTATTTTCAAATGAAAATATATCTGAAAAAATAAAAAAAATTGAAAACGAAAATAATTTTTTGAAAAAATCAGTTGAAAAAAAAGAAAAGAAAATTTAAAAAATTAAAATTAAATTCGAGAATGAAATCAATATTATTTTAAATGAAAAAAACTAAATTTTAAACGAAAAAAATGATTATTTTTCACAATGTTAAAGTCTTTAAATGTAAATTTGTTAGCTTTATGAACGTTTAGATTAAGAAGTATAATAAAATTTTAAGTTTTAAAGAATTTTTGAAAATCAAAATAAAGAAAATGAAGATTGGTAAGAAAAAAATAATATTTAAGTAGAAAAAATGTAGGAAATTTTATTATAAAAGTAAGAATGGGAATAATAAAAATAAGAATGGGAATATTAAAAATAAGAATTGTAAGAAAGACAACATTTTTTAGAAGATATATTAAAACAGAAAAAAATCAAAATCAAAAATTTAGAAAATGATAAAAATTGTTTCGAATTAAAAATAAAAAATTAAATTGAAAATGAAGAAAAAATTAAAGTTTTAGAAGAAAAAACAAGTAATTTAGTTGAAAAAATTGAATTTTTGGAAAAATAAGAAATTGAAAAAAATTAAAAATTAAAAAATTTGTAATATTTAGAAAGGAAAAAAATAGAAATACAAAAAAATGAATTAGAATAATAAAAAAATTTAATCAAAAATGAATTCCTTTAATTGCTTTAATAAAATAAAAGCGAGTTTTTAGAAAAAATATAATATTTAGAAAATCAAATCAGTTTTTAAGAAGTAAAATTAACAAAAGAAGTCTAAAAAAGCAAAGCTTTGGAAGATTCATTAAATTAATTTAAGGAATAAGAAGCTTTTTGGAACAAATAAAAATTATATTTATAAGAAAAAATAGCTAATATTGAAAAGCAAAAAGAGATATTTTATGAAAATGAATCTTATATTGATGAAAAAAACAAAGAAAAGGTTGAAAAATTAAAACTTGAAAACTTTATTGATAAATTAAATTAAAAAATTCAAGTTTAAGAAAATTTATTTCATGATGAAATTTCGAATTGGAAATAGAAATTCGAAAAAGAAAAAATAGAAAATATATAAAGAGAGTAAATTATTTAAGATTTAAGTTAAAAAATAGGAAGTTTCGAAAAAAAATAGAAGATTTTAGTAAAAGAGAAGATTTTTTAGAAACTAAAATTAAGTAATATTAAATAAAAATGAAAATTTAATAAGAAAATAAATAAGAAGAATAAAAATAAGAAGATTTATTTGAAAATTTAAAGAAAAAAATGGAAGAAAACGACAAAGAAAATTATAAAAAAACATAAAAAATGGAAAAAGAATCAAAAGAAAAATAAGAAGAAATTATATTTTTGTAAAAATAAATTTAAAATTTGTAACTAAAAATAATTTAAAAAGAAAATGAAAATAAAAACGAAAAGAAAAATAATGAAAATATAGAAAAAAAGGTGACTATTTTAGAAAAATATATATAAGAAATGAAAGATGAAAAAACAAGAATTCTCATTGATAATTAAGAAAAAAATCAAATTAAAAATTCAGAATATGAGCATATTTTATAATCCACAAGAAAACAAATATAGATATAAATTGATGCCTAAAATAATTTAAAAGAATAAGTTTAAGAAAAAAAAAACTTTTAATTAAAACGTAAAATGAATTAGAGAAATTAAAAGAAAATTTTTAAGAAGAAAAGAATAAATGGGAAGAAAAAATTAAAGAATAATTAAAAAAATTAAAAGTTTTGAAATCCTAATTATTGAATTTGAATTTTAGAAAAAAAAATGGATGAATGAGTAATCATTAAATGAAGAAGAAAAAAAAAAGAAGAATTTCAAAATAAAGTCGATTCATTTAAAAATTAAACAGTCTTGCTTTTAGAAGAAAAATAAAATCTTATTTTAGATAATGAAAATATAGTTTCCAAATTAAAAGAAAATTTCTTTGATTAAATGAGGGCTTTTTAAGAAAAAAATGATGCTGTTCATTAGGAAAAAGATGAGTTTATTTATGAATAATAATAAGAAATTTTTAAAAAAGAAAACGAAATTCAATATCTCAAAGATAATCTGTAGAAAAAAAATGATGTTTTTGAAAATAAAAAAATTTAAGAAGAATAGGAAGAAAAATATTAGGCTTAGGCTTAAATTTAAATTTTTCATTCTGAAAAAAAATAATTATTATAAGAGAATTAAAATCTATTTTCATAGAATGAAACCATTTTAGAAAGTTTTTAAACAGAAAAATAATAGCTTTTAAAGTAAATTGGAGATCTAAAAAATTAAATATATATCTTAAACGAAGAATTATGTTTTTTTTAGAAAGAAAAATCAAATTTTGAAGAATAAAAAAAGTCTTTGGAAGATTAAAATCGTATTTTAGAAAAATAAAACTAAGAAATATTTAATGAATTTGAAAAATTAAAGAAAAATTAGCAACATGAAAATAATAAAATTGAAATTTTTTAAAAAGAACATAATTAAGTATTTGAAAATAAAGTAAAAGAAGAAAATTTAAAAGAAATTTAAGAGTTAAAAGAAAAATTTATTTTAGAATAAAATAATTAATTAAAAAACAATAAAGTTATATAAGAACTTAATATCGAATTAAGTAAAAAAAGTGAAGAATTATTAAAAAATAAAAATTTAATATCTTAGTTAAAAAATGATTTAAAAGAATAAAAAAACGAAATTTAGGAAAAAATGCATGATATATAGAAATTAAATACTGAACTAAATAATTTATAAAAAGTAATTATAAAAAATAATAATGAATCGGATGCAAGTAAGTAATCCTTTTTAGAAACTTAGTAAATATTAAGTTAAATAAAAGAAGAAAACTAATAAAAAAATAAGGAAATTGAATAGAAAAATAACTAGTTTTTGAAATTAAATAATTAAATATAAGAGTTAAAAATTTTTTAGGAAAAACAATAGGAAATTATTAACTAAAAGAATAATTAAATAAATTTATTAAATGGACAAATTTTAAAACCATAAAAAAATTAATGTGAAAATAACTATTGTTTATAAAAAAATTAGATTTTATAAGAAAATATTGAAACTTTAAAAAAATAAAATTCAAGTGATCATTCTTTAATAAATGAATTAGAAAAAAAAATGAAAATTCTATAAGGAGAAAATGATAATTACTAAAATTAAATTTAAAATTTACAAAAAAATTTAGAAGAAGCTTAAATTTATTTTGAATAATAATTAGAAGAAATTAATAATAAAAACGATATTTAAGTTAAAAATTAATAAAATATAATATCATAAAATAAATAAATTAATAAAAAAATTTATTCTAATTTTTTTTTATTATCTTTAGAAGGATTAAGAAATAAAAAAAATGTTTAAACTTAGTAAAAAAGTTTAAATGAATAAATAAAATAATAACAAATTTAAAAAGAAAATTTCTTAATAGAACGAAATAAATTTATTTTATTATACTTTCTTACAATACTAGAAAATAAACGCTTATAAAAATAATCAGATAATTAAATATAAAATTAAAATAATAATGTAATAAAAATCTAAGAGGAAAATAAAAACTTAATACTTTCAATATAAGACTTAGGATAAAAGATTCAATAAATATAAGCATCGAATGAAGATTAATAAGAAAATCAATTTTTAGATAAAAAATATATATAAAAACTTGAAAATTCAATAATAAGTTTTATCCAAAATTCAACTTTATTATAAAAAATGGGAATTAATTTACTTCCAATAGACAATTATTTATAATTAGAATCGTATATTGATTAATTATCAAATAATATAAAATATTTATTAACTATTTTAATTGAACAATTAAGCTTTGATCAATATTCATAAATATTAAATTAATCATCATCAAAAATTTCTAGAGAAAAAAAAGCTTAAAAAGGAAATTCTCTATAATTTTCTACAATAGAAATTTAAAATGAGCCTATAAAAGATAAAAACTAATATAAACTAAAGCATTTCTGAAGAAGAGGAATAATAATATAAAGTAGTTATAAAAGAAGAAGATGAATCAAATAGCATTTTTGGCTAATTCTCATAAAATATAAAAAATCTGGAATTAAAAATTTAAGAGAAATTTTTGGGTTAAATCAATTAATTATAAAAAGATTTAGATGAAAAATAACTAGAAATTAATAACATTTAAAAATAAAACAATTAATTGAAATCAAGCATTTAGTAAATGTAAATTCTTAAAGGGAACTAGTAAGATGAAATCGAATAGTTAAAATAAAAAATTTATAATTTAAATAGAGAAATGGAAGTTTTAGATGAAGATGAGGAGAAAAATTAATTATAGGTAAATAAAAATTTAATGCTAGTTTTTTATTTTATTTTAGATTGGGTAATTAAAAAAACGTATATAAGAATTAGAAAAATAACTTCAAGAATATAATATATCCACTTATTAGGCTATTCAAGATAGTTTTCTGAAATTTTTTACTGCAAGTTATAATAAAAAGTATTTTATTTTTTATTATCAATGATTATATAACTTTGTTATTTTATTTAGTAAAAATAGTCAGCAATATAATGAAGCTTAATAACATTTAATTGTTTTGGTTAATTTACTTAACTTAAAAGAAGAGAACAAATAAGAAATTATTTAAATATATTTAAATAGCAATACTAAAAAAGGCTTTAAGATTTTTTGATTTAGTAAAAATTTAATTATATTTTTATTTTTTAGAAATAAAAAATATTATTTGTAATATTCCAAAAAAAAAAAAAATTAAACGAAATTAAAATTAAATAAATTTTTTGACAAAGCAAAATTTAATTTAAAAAATATTCATAAATATTTAAAATAAATTACATATCATTTTTTTTCTTAAACTTTTTTAATATATTATTAAAAACTTTTTGTTTGAAGTATTTATTTTTTTTATTTATTTTTCTTATCTTATTTATTTTCATTAATTTCTTATATTAAATTATCCAGTATTTATTTTTATTTTTTATTTTAATAATAATCATCTTCTTTGTTTTCTTAATTAATTTAATTTTCTTTATTATTTAAATTTATTTCATTTTTTTCCTTTAGATTGCTTACATTATCAAATATCTTTTTTTCGATATTTTCCTTTTGAAAACTATTTAAATTTTTATTAACTTTACTTTTTAATTTTTATTTAAAGTTTCCTTTTTTATCTTCTTCCTAATATTCTTATTCTTAATATAATTTTTCTTCATTTTATAATAGAGTTTATTTTTCTAAATATTTCTTTCCTTTTTTTCTCAAGCTTTATTCTACTTATTTTTCTTCTTATTCTTATTATTATTATTCGACATTTTAGTTTTCTTAACTTTCAAGCAAACCATATTGTTGATAAAACTAAGCTCTTCTTTATTTAATATCTTCATCTATATACTTTTGACTTTTTGAATAAATTTAGATTATTAAATCTTTCCTTTCTACCTCTTATTAATAAGAATTAAGAAAATCAATTGTTTCTTTACCCTAATTTAGCTTTATATCTTCGAGAATTTATTTAAGCTAATCAGTTAATTTAAGTGCTGATGAATAAACAAGGAAATCTTTTTACATATTCATGCATTTTTGTACATTATCGACACTTTTTTTCTCTTTATAAGTCTATATTATTTCATCTTTTTAACTTTCTAAATATAAATAATAATAATAAAGTGATTTTATTATATTATTAAAGAAAATAGAATCATCTGTTTCAGGAGTTATATCAGCAACTTTGCATGTTTTTTTATTTGGGCATTTATTACAAACGCCTTTTTCTAAAACTTTAATTTGTAAACGCAAATTTTTAAAGGTTTATTTAATTTCAAGATTTTAAGGATTATTTTAATTTTAATTTGGTGGAATCGGGCAATGTTGTTTTATAAAAAACTTTAATTCTTTTTATGGGAATATTTTGCTTATATTATTTTACTTGAATTTCTATAATTTAATTATTTCAGATTTTAATTTTTCAGGATTATCAAGAGGGGCCTAAAGATAATTTTAAGCCAACTTTTTTAGATTTTATTGAAAAATTTATATTTTTATCATTTTTTTTTTTAAAAAAATATCTTTTTTTTGGTCTTATTTAATTTTAGTTAAATAAAATTATTTTTATAAAAATAAATAACGAATAAAATTTTTAATTTTATAATTTTTTTTTAATTAAAGTATTTAAGATATTCTAATGGTAAAATAGACTATTAGATTATTTTTATTTACTTATAATTATTAAATTAAAATCTCAAAATGTTTTTATTATTTATAAGATTTTTATGAATATAAATAAAACTCAAAATATAAAACTTAATAAGTTAAAATAAAACTAAAAAATTAATAAATATTTTAAAATTTAGATTAAAAAAATATATTTAAAATTAAATACATATATATAATCTCAGTGTTTACTAAAACACTTTAATTATTTAATAATTTATTTAAAAGTAAATTGTAAGTCTATTTAATTTTTTTTATTGCGTTAATAATAATTAAAAATATATATAATTTTGATTATTTGTCTTATTGATTTAATATAAATAAAAGTGGAATAAAATATTTAATTTTTTTCTTAAACAAACACATTAAAATTATAAGTTTTTACATTTAATATAATAAATATTTTTACATTTCCTAAATTATATAACTTTAAAGAATTTTTTAAAAAATGGAATTAAATAGTGAAAGATAATAAGACTTAAACACAATTTAGCATTTTTTGCAATAAAATACTCAAGAAGTAAATATTTAAATTTAAGATAAATATAATGATAATGATTTTCACGATATTTTTAATGAAAATAACTCAGCAATTAATTAAAATGTTTAGGAATTAAAAATTGAAAATCAGAAATTATAATAATAAAATTTACGTACAAAATAATTATGGTCCCTCATTAAAAAAGAAATATATATGCCTATAAAGTTTTCTGATTAGTATTTTTTTTTAATTACTATAATAATAAAGAATAATTAATGATTTTATTTTAAAAATATTTTAGAATAGGATTTTCTATATCTACAAAATCTGCGTAAAGGTTTGCAGGATTATAAAACAAAAAGAAAAGTGTAAATTTTTTATTTTTTAAATATATATAAATATATATATGTAAATTATTTGTTTAGAATTCTTTTATTTATTCATTTATCCTAATTCTATTTTCAAACATCTATGGGATTGTTTTATTGGCTTGCTTATATTATATTATCCTATAATTTATCCAATTAAAATAACTTTTTAATTTTAAAAATAAATAACTTTAGCTTATGATATTGCTTTAGATTGTATTTTTCTATTAAATATTTTTTTTGAATGTATTACAGGAATATAAAAAGGTGGAGAATTAATAAGAAATAGAAAAATATTGTTTAAAATGTATTTAAGGTATTAAAAAAAAATATATTAATCAATATTGATCTATAAAAAATAGGTCATATTTAATAATTGATTTTATAAGTGTTCTTCC
The DNA here is from genome assembly GCF_000220395.1 of Ichthyophthirius multifiliis. Lineage (NCBI taxonomy): Eukaryota > Ciliophora > Oligohymenophorea > Hymenostomatida > Ichthyophthirius > Ichthyophthirius multifiliis. The sequence continues at coordinate 44,431 of NW_004086175.1, read as the reverse complement.
ATGGTATAACATTGACGACTTTAATTATTTATTTTACATAAAATTAATAATATTTTTTAGAAATTGTAGTAAAGCAATAGTTTTATTAAGAAGTTTAATAAAATTGATATTCAAATGCATATAAATACATAAATTATAAGTTTTATTATTTTATTTAATTAAGTAATTATTAAAATTATAAAATACTAATAATTATATATTTTCTTAGGATTACTTCTATTATTTTAATTTGTGTCCATATTCTGGCTTGTATATGGATTTAAATTGGAGATGTTTATTAGTCAAATACATATTTAGATGATGATTAGTTTAAAGAAATATCCTGGATTTAAAACTATTATATGAACCATAAAAATAAATAAATTTAAGAAGTTGGTAAAATAAATTATGATTTGTACATAGAAGGAATATATTTTATAGTTACAACTATATCCACTGTTGGTTATGGAGATATATCCGCAAAAATATATTAAGAAATGATATTTACTTGCATTTGTGAATATTTTGGAATTGCTCTTTTTGGCTATATCTCCGGAGGGTTGATTTCAGCAGTTTAAGTTTCGCTTTTAGCAGGCGAAAAAAAAAAATATGATTAAAAGAATGAATTTGATTAATGGCTTTATAATAAGGAAAAAAATACAACGTAAGTATTGAATCATAATCTAATTAAAATTATGGGAAAAATTAACTAATTTCATAATTAAAATGATTTGTAATAGATATTTTGCAATGAATTAAAATACTAAAATCTGCCAAAAGATTTGAAAAATAAACTCGGCGTATTTATGTTTAATGAAATTATCAAACAATTTAATGCTTTTTTTAAGCCTATTTAAAATTAAGACGATATTATTTAAGAAATTATTATTAATTTAACACCAAAAGTGTAAATTATATTATAAATATTTTAAAAACATATTTTTTCCTGAAAAATCTAAGGTTTTATTAAGAAACTTCTATTTTAAAAAAGAAATAATATTCTGGAGGGATATATTTTATTTTATAAGGAAAAGTTTATCTTTAAAGTTAAATAGGAATCAATACTTTTAAAAATATTAAAGGTAAAAATGTAAATTATGTAAAAAAGAATTTTCTAAAATTGTAAGCTGGAAGCTTTTTCGGCGAGTTTTGCATTTTAAATAGATAATGTATGTTTGATATTGTTGTCGGAAGAAAATAATAATTATATACTTTATTTTTAAGCAGTTAATAATTATAGATAATTATCTAAAAAAATATACATATTTTAGCTTGGATTAAAGAATTTTCTTAACTCAGATTTAACTTTTTTAGAATGGTATTAAATATATGATATAGAATCATAATTTTATATATAAATTAGGAAAATAAAGTTTTTATTTTGAAAATAATAAAAACTAATATTGATGTATTTAAAATAATTTAAATATAAAATATATTAATGAAAAATATAAATAAAGGAAAATAATAATGAATTAATTCAAATGAAAAATAAAATAAAACAAAAATTAAAAAAAAATATAAATGCAAATATATAAGGGGCAAAACTTTCTAAGACAGTCATTTAGAATTCAATTTTTTAATAAGCATAAAAAATATCTTTATTTGCTTAAGAAAAATTATAATAAGAAAACCTCGAAAAATAACATACAAAAAGTTAAAAAATAAAAAGTTAAAAAAAATAAAAATAAAAAAAGTTAGTTAAACAGATACTTAAGACAATAACGATTATATTCTTGACTATTAAAAAAATATTCCTAAATAAAGTTAGAATTAAGATAATTTTATAGAAGAATTCGATATTTAATAATAATAATTAAAAATAATTACTAACTTGATTAATCTATCTCATCCTAATAAAAATTTTAGCAACAAGTTCTTCTTGACTTATCAATTACAACTTTTTAAGATTAGTAAAACATGTCAGAAATTTCGGGTAAAGACAAGTAAAGAAATCTTAATTTTTCTCTAAATTTAGATTCAAATAATATAATACCTTTATAAGTAAGCTAATATCAACAAAAAATAGAAACTAAAATCTAAGAAATTTCACAAAATTAAAAAATAGATAATTTCATTTATAAAACATTAGATTCTTTTGTTAAGAATTCTCCAAAAAACAGAAGCAATACTATCTGTTCAACAGGTTAAACCCAAAACAATATAACTAAAAAAGATAAAAAAAAATGGCCCTTTAAAGAAATATAACATTTTTATCATAAGTGTCAGAGTTTTTAAAGATTGAATAAAACAAAGGAAATTTATAACTAAAAAAAAATAAAACTAAGATTGACTCTTAAAATATAAATTAAACTATTCAAAATTTCATTAAATGTGCGTCTAAAAATATCAATCATACTTTAAAAAAAGATTATTTATAAGAAATGTTACATGACTTATAGTAATCTAAATGTCCTAATTTAATTATTATGAAGTAAATTTTTTAACTCTAATAAAAATATTTGATCAAACACTAGCTTAACTTTTAAGTTAATAACGATGAAAATGAGTTTCCTGATAGTTTTAGCCATGATATGCATGATGATTCCATGGAAATTCCTCTTGATAATTTAAAATCTAATTTTGATTAAAATTATATTTAAAATATATATTTTTATTTCTAAAGTTAAATAACATTGATTGATAAATAAATTAATAAATTTATTTTGTTTTTGAATAATTTTAATCAAACTTAAACCATTAAAATTAAAAAATACCTAAATAAAATTTAATATAAGAAAAAACTTAATATGTAAGAAAAATAAAATCATGTAGAATCTGAATCTGAATATAATTTAGGATTTAATATTAAAATGAAATTAGAAAAAGATTTTTAAGAAATAAAAAGAACTAAAATAATTAATTTTATTAAATGTTTAATATTATTTTAATATTATATTATATAATTTTTTTTATAGAAAAATCAAATCAAGAACAAATTTAAAAAATTTTCAGTAAAAAAATAATGTATATGTAATAACTATCAAATGTATTTAAAATATTATTTTACTTTTTATAATTAATAAATATTTAAAGAAAGGACTTATTTGAAATGAATAGTTATTTAAAAAATAATTAAATGAGACAAGAAATATAAGTTATATGTAAAATAATGAAATAACTTATATAAATAGCAAAATATTTAAATTATTTAATCAATATGTTAGTTTATTTCTATTAATATTATATAATATTGTTTAATCCATATTTTTTATAATAAAAATAATATATATGTTTAATTATTAATTTTTTATTCATTTAATTTTAAAATCAAAATAAATTAATTTTAATTTTACTTAAATAAATATATTAATAAATATTTTTTAATATAAATAAACATTTTGAGATATAAAAAATCGAATATTTTGCTAAATTAAACTTATATTTTATTATTTCTATATATTTTTAATTTTTTTTTTTCATTATATATCATCATTTTTTTAAAAATTTTATTTGTTTTTTGTTTTACAATTTTGTAATTAATTATATTCTCCTTTCTTATTTTTATTTTTTTTTCATTTTAATTAATCATACTACTTTTATTTTATTTTTCTTATACTTTACAAACTTTTTGATGATTGCAATTTTAATTCTTTCTTTTATTATTTTATATTTAAATTAAAATTTAATTTTATTTTAAGTTTTGCTTTAGGTTTCTGAAAAATTTAATTCTTATTTAAAGATTTTTAATATATCTAAAGTATCGAAATTTTTATAACATGACAAAGCCTATTTTATCAGGATATTTATCTTCGTCCATCTCTTTTTTAGGCTTTTTTTGTAGTAATTCATCTAACAGTTCTTCTGATTTATGAAAAATAGAATGTTTATATTTTTTTATTTTCAATTTTGAAAATTTAAGAATTTAAGTATTTTGAATTTATAGCTTTAGAAATTAATTCTGCTAAATAAATTTTTTTCTTATATTTTAATAAGATTATTTATTAGATTCACCTAACTTCTTTAGCTCATTTTGATTAATTATCTATTGACTGATTTATTTTTTATTTAATATAATAAATTTATATAAAAAAAATAAAAATATATATGGTCATAAAAAAAATACTATTTTTTGTTTAAACAAATCAAATACATTATTATTACTCAATTAATATTCAAAAATTTTAAATTTAAAATAACATGAATTTATATATTAACATTAAAATACATAAAAAAAATAAAGAAATAATTAGTAAAAAAATAAAAATACTTTACAATTAACATTAAAATTTTTATTAAATATAGGAAAATAAGTAAAAAAATTAAATAACTGCATTTATGTTTAATTTAATATTTTAATCTTAATGAATATTATATTAATATTTAAACATTATTAATTAAATATGACACGAAAAAAATAGTAATCAAACCTCCATAAAGAAATAGTGAGTTTTTTTGACCAATAATTAATTGTTTTTTAAAAAATTTAAATTTATTATTAAAAAAAACATAATTATAATTTATTTATTTGAATGAAAAATCATTAAATTTAATTTAAATACAAAAAAATCAGTACATATATTCGTAAAAAAGTATCAACAACTATTAAAAATAAATTAAAATGAAGATGATTGAATTATTTGAAAATTAAATAAAAGTTGAAAATACAGTTTTTTTCTCAAGATACAAAAATACATGTTTGTATTTTTTTAAAAAATAATAGGAAAAAGATTTGAGTCTTTATTTTATATAATGGGTCATATTCCCCATAACTAAATATGATAGAATATGCGTTTAACTAAATTATTTTAAAAATATCAAAAACTAAATGATTAAAAAATAGTATAAAGGCAATATATAAAGGTGCTAAAATAAACCAATAGCAATAATTATATCTTAAATACTTTAAAATATATATAAAAGTGAATAATGAAAAGGTTTTTGAATTAAAGAGAAAAAATATGCATAAATTATATTTTAAATATTGTTGAAATAAAATATCGGAAATGTGATAATTAAATTAAAGCAAAAAGAAAAACAAATCAATCTTTAACATATAAAAAAATTTTGTTATAAAATTTGATTACATAATTTTTCTTAATTTAATCTACTCTGCTGAAAAAAAAATATTTTAATAAAATAATTTTTTATATTTATTATTATTTTAATATACTAAATATATTGATTTAATTTTTATTTTACATCTTTAAAAAAAACAATATTTTTCCTAAAAAATGATAAGAGTTGGTTTAATGTTAATGTTTACGGGAATAGGTAATAACATAATTAATTTATTAATTTTTTAATTCTTTTTTATTTTTTAGTTATTAAAGGAACAATAAAAGGTTATAGACATATTAAATTAATGTCTAGAGCCGCATCATAAGCTCAATAATAATTTAATTATTAATAAAATACGGCTAAATTTTTTTAAGAGGGAGTTGGATTTAATTAAAAAATGGATAAAACAGAAGCATAATACATATTAGGAATACATGATGACTTAAACTTAAACACAGAAACAATATAAAAAAAATATATCTAATTAATGAAATTAAATCATCCAGATAAATGTAAATATTATTATGATATATACATCTTTTTAAACAAAAAAAATAGAAGGAAGTCAATATTTAGCATATAAAATAAATGAAGCAAAAGATATTTTAAATTAATATAAATGAAAAATTTTATAAACGTAAAAAAAGTACAATTATATAAACATTTTTCTTATGTTTTAGTTTTTAATTAAACTAATATAAGATATAAATTTATATATTTTAAGCAAGAATAATTTATGATGAATATATATTTTTTAATATATGTGTAATATATTTTTATTAAAATATAATTTTATATAAAATTATATTTAATTCTTATAATTAATATAAATTTGCAAAAGTATCTTCAAAATTAATTATATTATTATCAAAAATCTAATATTAATTTTATTTAAAGCATATTAAAAATATTACAGTCTATTTTAAATAGCTTAATAAGTTTATTATTATTTTATAAAATAAAACTCTTAAATTAAATTATAATTATTTTAAATATTCTTGTTAAAAATTTTCTTAATATGTTTTTATCTTTTTTAAGTATTTTTTTGATTTAATTATTATATTTTAAAGTATAATTATACTAACAAGAATTGTGAATAAATTACTATTTCTATTTAGAGTATAATAATGATTGATTTCTCAATAAATTTAAACTTTTTTATTGATTTCAAAAAATTAATATCAGATATTTAACTTTAAAAAAAATATATATATATATAAAATCAAAGAATTCGCACGAAAATCATTCTGAAAATTAAAGTATTATTTTAAAATTAATAATATGATTTTCAACCTTATATATTTATTTTAATATTTAAAAATAAATTAAAGAGAAAATAGAAATAAATAATGTTAAAAAGCAATATTTATGATATTTTTTTTTATAATTTATTATTTTATATCCCAAACCAAAATTAAAAAAATAAAATATTAATTATATTAGATTTTTTTTGAGTTAAATAAAAAAATATACTCACATAAATAAATTATATACTTTCTAATATATTTATTGTCTGAAAATTTATATAAATTAATTATAAAAAGTTGCTTTTCTTCTTATTACATATTTTAGTCTAAAATAAGTTGTTTAGAAAAATATACTATTTCTTACAGATTTAACTCATTTTATTTAGTGTTTCTTAATCATAAAAATAATTTGCAAATAAATTTTCTATTATCTATTTTCGAAAAGTATTTTTTCTATTAATATCTATTTTTATGTTTATATTTTATATAATTCTTTAAATATATATTTATTAGCCTTAAATTTCACTAAATATTTAAAAAAATAAAAAATATTAAATTTACACATCAATATTAAAAATTAATTTATTATGTTTCAATCTCATTTAAAATTCTTTTATGATCTGTTTATTCCTTTTAAAAAGCGAAATATACTTTTTATTATATATACTACAATCAAAAAACATGAAATCATACAAAAATTTGGATAACCAATTTCTAAATATAGTCTCTTAAGTAATTTATTACTTAACTATGACATTAAACCTCAAAATAATGTTTTTAAAAAGATACTCCGCTATGTTTCATCATTGTTATTAAATTATTCAATCTATGAGCCTTTAATTTCTAAAAAATAATACTCAAATTAAACTATATAGTAGGAAATAAAAAATAAGCCAAAAGATTGCAAAATCGAATATTTATGAAAACCGTGCACATAAATAAAAAATATTGTCTCTTTTATAAAATAAATTTTAAAATATAAAATTTTAAATTTTACATTACAAAGCACATTTCCTTTTATTTTATCATAACAATTGCAAGTAAAATGAAATTTCAGAATAACATATTTGATTTTCAAACCTTCAAAAAATATTTAAAATAGTATTCCTATCAGTAACAAAATTGTTTTTATTACTGATGTAGCAATGATCATTTATAAAATTATTTCAGAAGTCCAGCCCAAGCAATATGAGCGATTATATCAAAAAATTTTTATGTATATCCAGAGTAGAAACAGTTATTTTTAAAAATGAAAGAAGTTAGTATAATTTTTTATTTTATTTTCAGGGTCAAATAATTAGATAGATGTAAGAAATTTAAATAAAGGAAATCATTTATTATTTAATATTTAATATAATTAATTGAAAAATTGAATAAAAAATCTGTTTTTTAATTATTATGTAAATATGTAAATCTCTTTTATCATTTATTTGTTATCTTATATTTTTATTAAATTAATAAAGAGTCCTTCTTGGTAAGGTTTTTGCGTTGTAAAAAAATAAGACTCTATTTAATATTAATTTTTCTATCAATGCTTTTGGTAAAATTTTTTCTATTTTTTCGATATTATATTTTTTGTAGCATTTGTTATTAAGCAAGTTTTTTATACATTTATATTCTTTTGTTTGTTTAAATTCACATCATATTTATTTTTGTGAGTTATAATTTGAGAATATATTATATTTTTTTATAATGTTTAATATTTTATAAATTTTAATTTAAATAATTATAAATAAAAAGTTTATTTTTGATTGCATTTTTATTTTCAAAAAATTATTTTATTAATTATATTAATATTATTTTTAAATTAAATATTAGTATTTATTTTTAAAACTAATTAGAAAATATAAATATAATTATTTTATTTTATTTATATAGCTTTTTAAATAAATGTTTAATTACAAAAATTTTATTTTTTCTATTTTTTTAAAAAAAATTAATATAAAAAGAAATTAATTTTCCATTTTTTTATTATTTAGTTTTTTAAAAAATTACAGTAAAAAATTATATACAAGTAAATTATGATTTAAATTTGTATTTTAAAAAAGCTTAAATATCAAATTGCATATTTATTATTTAATATTAAAATAAATTTATAAAAATTTAATTATATAATTATATATTTGCATTTCTGTTCAATATCTTTTTTTTATTTTTTCTGTATTTTTTTTTAAAAGCACAATCAAAAAAAAAAAGGCGATATGACATCTTTTTTTTATTTGAGTTTTTAAAATAAAATTATAGCAAATAATAATAATGAGCAAATAATAAAAAAAAGAAGAAAAATTGATTATATTTTTATTTTGGATATATATAATTTTTTATACATATTATTATAATATTTTAATTTTATTATTTTCATGTTTCATCTTCTTCTGTATCTAATTATATATTTTAATAAGGATCTTATTTACATTCATTAAAGTTTTTCATTATTTTCTCTCTAAATTACTTAAGTGCATTTTAAGTATTTTTCACTTATTTTTTAGCAATTTCTATAAAAATTTAAATATAATTAAATAAATATAAAAAAAACGTATCAAAAATGGCATTAATTCAAAAAGTGCTTTATCTTCTTATTCGCCAAACCAAGATTTTATAAAGATCCCGTTTTCAGGTTATAATTAAAAATTTTCAGGCAAATTATCTACAATAATCATTTTTTTCATATCTCTTCCTATCCTTGATAAGTCTTTTATATAAGTGTTATTTATGTTTAAAGTATGTTATCTATATAATTTATAAGATATTATTTTATTAGAATCTATTATATTTAAAATAAAATCTGCATAGTTTTGTAAAGAGGCTGTGAATATAATTATTTCATAATATTGAGCCATTTATTAAATAAAAGTTTCTGCATAAGGCCTTACTAAGAATAATCCTCCTTCATCAATCTTTTTAATTTTATAGTTTAATTTTTTAATTTTTTTTATTATTATTACTTCTTAATAATGTACTAAAGTTTCATCCAAATCTAGTACTAAAGTGTATGGTTTTTTAGGTTTAGAATTTATGTACGGAGGATTTTCGTTTAATTCTTATTATTATTAATTTTATTATTATACATTTTAATCTTATTCTTATTATTATAAAAAATCATCTTTATTAATACTTACATTTTTTTTTACCAATTGTTAATTTCCGAATTCTTTCTATATGAATAAAGTCTTTATTTTTTTAAAAAAATATTATTAGTACTTTTTTAAAAAATACGTTTTATTTTGACAGTTCTAAAAAAAATGAAGCTAATTATAAAACCGAGAACATAGAAATCATATCTTAGATTTAAAAAACTTCCTAATAAATTGAAAACTCATTTTAATTATCAAATTAAATCTGTGTCTCTATAGTAATCTATAGGAAAGATTAAATAATCTTATTGAATTTAGTAATCATTTCGAATTTGTTATTATTTTTTAATAAAATTTAATTTTTTTTTGTTATTTTCGTAAATCTATTATAGACTTTAATTATTAGTTACAATAAGGAGTATTTTCAAAAAATAAAAGTAAAAGCAAAAAACTTTAATAAATAAATTAAAACTAATCCAATACATTTTGCAAGTTTTCATTTTTTAAATTTTTTTACTGATTCTCTTAAACCTTTAATATAAACTATATGTTCATAAATTATTATTTATATGTAGACCATTTACAGATTAAGTGCGAGTTAAATTTCATATTTTATATTTTACTAAAAAGGTATTTAATCTAAAATTTACATACTTTTAAGTAGTATATTTTATTAATAATATATTAAAAAGGCTTTTTGACTATCATATTATTTGTTTTTGTTTATATTATATAAACATTCTTCTATATCTATTAATTATTAAATAATTAAACTGAGCATTTAATCGTCTATATTTTAAGTAAATATATTATTATAGATATCTTAATTTTCGTGTTATTCGTTTTATGTTTTTAGTTTTATTATTAAATCTTAAGATACATTAAATTTCTAGTATTTAGAAAAGCTATATTTAATATTAATATCTTATTTTTATTATTAAAAAAAAACTATATTTTCTCTAGATTTATTTGGTGTAACATTTGTCGCATTTGTTGATTAACTCAAATTTTACGTTTAGTTGATTTATAAAAATTAAGATGAAATATTCATCATTTCTTCTTTAGATTTATCTTTAAAATAATTTATTATAATGTTTTTAATTTTATTTAATTTATAAAAGATTTTTATGTATATATATATAATTATTATTTTTACATATTTTTTTTTATTTACTTATCATTTATTTTTATTTTTAAAAACCTTTATTTGGCGTTTTAGAAGTAGAATACTATTCTTAAATTTAAATTAACTATAGTCTTTTTATAGTAAATTTAATAAGTTTTTTAACGTTGAAGTTCAAAATTAAACATTAATTATATTTAAATATATATAAATTTATATTTATTGTTTTTTTTTTTAAATAGTAATTTATTTATTTTAATAAGAACTTTAAAAGAAAAAAAATAATTTATTATATTTATTCAAAACTTAAAAAAATTTTATTATATTAATTTATATTTATATATAAATTATAAAATTATTGTGATTTCGAAAATATTTTTTAATTAGTTTTTTGTTATTTATAAAGGAAAATAAATAAAAAATTATCTATTTATTAATTTATTTATTTATTTATTTAATTAAGTTTTTATTTATTTATATATATATATTATTTTTTTTCTTATTTTATTTTTATATTATTTTTTTATTTTTCTTTTTATAATATTTTATATTTTTTTATATTTTTTTCATTTTTTATTATCTTCATCTATCTCTTAATTATATTATTATTCTATTTCTATATCTTTTTCTTTTTGCTTTTTAATTATTTTTTATTTTTTATTTTATATTTTTTACCACTGCTACTTCTGCCCATTCGAAAATTAAATCCCATTTATATTCACATCTATAAAATAAATCTTTAAACAGTCTTCTTATCCAAACATAATCTGGTTTTTCTTCAAATTTAAGGCTTCTGCAATATTTCAAATAAGTAATAAATTCCTCTTTTTTATTTGAATATTATTAGAATTTAACTATATATAAAATTAAATAACCTGGTAAATCTTCACATAAAACTTCTATTGGTGTAGATATTTTTTTATCCTCGATATATTAATATTTTTCTTATCTGTTTTCTACTTTAATACCCATCCAAGGAAGAGTTCCTTTTAAAAAATAAACAAGACAATATCCTATTGTTTCAAGATCATCTCTTCTACTTTATTCTATTTTTATTTATATAAAAATCATTTAAAAATTAACATAATAAAACCTATTTTTAAATGAGTATTTATAGAACTAAAACGCGCTGTTCCAGTTAAATTATTTGTATTTTAATAAGGAATATGAAGAGTAGTTCTTGGATCTCTATATTTTTTTGCAAGACCATAATCAATTAAATAAATAACATCAGCTTTTTTACCTTAACCTATTAAAAATTCTGACGGTTTCAAATCTCTATGAATAAAATTATGATTATGTAAATATTCTATTCTTTCGATCATTTAATCAGCTATCATAAGTACTGTTTTTAAAGAAAATTTACGATTACAATATGTGAAAAAATCCTCTAAATTTAAACCTAATATATCTATAACCATTATGTTGAAATCTCCTTCTTCTCCAAACCATCTTACATTTGGAATTCCAACTTTTTTCAAATTAATTAAAAATAAATATTAAAATATTTAAAACCTCCTCCTTACAAAATTTTATATAATTTCGATTCAAATAATAATTAAGGAAAAGGGCTATCTTTTCTTTCCTTTTTTTAATATTTTTTAAGATTAAAAACATTTTTTTATTAAAAAATACAAATTTTATTGCAACTTCTTCGTCTTCGTTTTTTGTATCAAATCCTTTTATTTAGTTATAAAAAATACATTTATATAATATTTTTATTTGTATTAAAAAACCTAATTTAACATTACAAAATGAACCTTATCCAATAATATGACCAACTTTATATCTATCGCCCACTTTTACTTCCATTTTTTTTTTATTTATTTATTAATTTATAAAAATAAAATAAAAATATAATATAATTAAAAATATAACTTAAAAAAAATATTTATTAAAACATATATATATATACTTATAAATATTTTTTTTTTGTTTGACAAAAATATTATAGCATAAATTATTTATGACTCAGACTTTGGGAACTTTCTTTAGAATTTTTTTTTTATTTATTTCGATTACACCATTAGAAGTTTAAGAATTCAATTCATTTTAACTAATATAAGTATTAACATTCTAAATTAAATAATTTTCGTTTATTTTTATATTTTAAAGGGCATTATTGATATCTACATCATCATTTAATTAAGTATAATAATTATTTTCTTTGAACTATTTATAATTACAACTGTCTGTGATTAATTTTTATGATAAATTTTTATTACATTTGAGAAATTGATGTTGATATTTATTTAAAAGTAAACGAGAATCTAAAGAAACAGCATCTTTAAGTAAAAGACTTGTATTTTTTTCTAAAACTTAAGATTTCTATAAATTTTATAAAAAATAATTTATTTATTTTTCCATTTAAGCATTTTTCTAAAGCATAATTTATTCTTATTAAATTTCGTTTTAAATTTAATTCTTATAATTTTCCATAAACTTTTATATTTAAGAAACATTATATTTTTAAATGGAAATTTATCCTTTTATATATTATTATTTCATTTAATTTGTCTTTATTTGATTTTTTCTAATTTATTCGTTCAAAAAAAAAATTATTTTTTCTTCATTTAGCCTTGATTAAGCCTTTATTTATGTATAAATTTCCTTATTTTTTCCTAAAGTAAATTCACGTATTTTCTATAAATTTTCTTTTTATTTTTTCCTTTCATCTTCATTCTTTTATTATACAAATTTTAAATTTTAGACATTTTATTTATTTTCTTAAAATGTCTTTTTTTTATTATTTTTTATAATAAAATTTTTAATTTACTTCTTATTTTTAAATTTAAATTTCAAGCTTTTAAATTAGTTTAGATTTCGTCTATTTTTTTATTAAACTAATTGATTTTTTAAAAATTTATTTTTCGTTTTTTAATTAGATTAACTAATAGGAAAGATTTAATGCACCTTATTAGGCTTATTTACGATTTTTGCGGGATTAAGCAAGAATTTTTCCTAAACATGATATATTATAATTAATTTTTTCCATTATCTATTTTCTAAAAATTGAAAAAATTAAAAATAAAATAATAAATTTATATATTTTAAATAAAAAAAACATAATTTAAACAAAATAAAATTTAATTATAATTTTTATTTATAAATTTTTAATGTATATTATAATTATTTAAAATTTTATATATTTTTTTATTTTATGAAATAATTATATATAAAAAAAGTGTTTATCTTCTTAATAAAATATATAAAAATTGTAAAAAAAATTAAATTTTAATATTAAAAAAGTTTAAATTGTAAAAATTAAAAATATGTAAATTAAAATAATATAAATTATAAAAACATGATTTATATATATTTAATTTTCAAATAATATTATAATTTTTAATAAATTTTTATATTTTTTATTATTTTTCTTTATTATAAACAAATTTATTTTATAAAAAAAATATATATATAAAAATAAATATTTTATAATATCTAAATAATCTTTAAAAAAAAAAAAATATATATTAATATAATATATTACATATATTACATATATAAATATTTTTTAAAATAAAAATTAAAATAAATATATATATATATATATAAATATAAAAATTTTTTTTTTTTTTTATATAATATATAAATATATATTTTATAATAAATTTATTCAAATATAAAAAAATATTTATTAATTTATTTTTCAAAATACTTTAAATCCTAATTCTGTTAATTTTTTAAATGCTTGTGCAAAATCATTTTAAAATTATAATTAATCTTCCTTATACAAAATTGAATATTTTCTTAATTCTGGATCCTTTTTTAATTCTAAATCTATAGGAAACCTTATTTGTTTTATATTATTATTTTAATTTATATAAAATATATCTCCATTATCTTAATTTTTTTCAATCCATTATTCTTCTAATAAACTTTTGAAATAATCATTAGAAAACTAAATTGGTTATAATTTTAAAATATATGTTTTATATTTTTAAAATTCATAATATTATTTTCCTAACTGATGTCCTCCTGCTATTAAAGCCACAATTTCTTTATCTGAAAAACCCATTCTATAAAATACTTCCCTTAAATGTTTACTGTCTTTGTTTAAATCTGGCAATCTTCCATTAGGAGGACATTTATTTTACCAATAAGCGTCTTTTCTGCCTGGAACGAATTCAATTTTGGGTCCTCTAGCTTCCTCTATTGCCACATAAGAAGCTAAAATCCATAAATCAGAATAAGAGATGCCTGGATATCTATTTTTTATTGTCTCAAGGAAATTTCTTGCATATTCTAAACCTTAGTTTTATGGATCTTTATTTTCTTTCTCAAAACGCATTGTTGAACCATTTGATCCTCCAGTTCGATCTTCTTTTGAATATGTGCTTGATGTATTATACCCTAAACGAATCAATAAAGATACTATTTCGTCTTTTGTCAGATTTATTTTTGGTGGATTTCGGATATTTTAACGGATTTCTTCGCGAATATCAATATAATTCAATGATCGAGTACTAAAAGACGGCATATAATGCTTTTTTTGTGAATAAAAATAGGTTGATGACCCTATAAAAAATACCCCTGAAAATAATTATTTCATTTTTTTATATAAATTTTATATTTGTATTCACTTATTTTATATTTTTTTTTTTAATTAATAATTACTTTATATAGATATTTTTTTATTATTATTATTTAAGTATTACATGGTTATATACTTGCTAAATTAAAAAACATATATTAATTAATATATCCTTATATTTAATAAACATATATACGTATTTTGATATAAATTTATAGATTAATAAATAATATTTTATTTTTTATCAAACACTTAAATAAAATCATAGATCTTATAAGTTTTTCTATTTAATATTAGTTTAAATATAACTATATTATTATTATTATTTAGTAATATCTCCTTAAGTTTATAAAATAAAGTTTTCGACTTTATTTTTTAGTTCTTTTACTTATTATTTTCTATCAAGCATTTTTACTATTTCTTCATCTTATTCATTAAAGAGTACTAATTATCTAACTAACTAAAAAAATATAAATTTAAAATTAAAAATAAAATAAAACTTCTTCATTCTAAAACTTTAATTAATCATTATTTCTTTTAAGAATTTCAACTTCATTTGCTAAATAATCGTTTTATTCGAAAGTTTCTTATACATCCTTTTTAAGTTCATCCATTTTATTTTTAAGATCTTCTACAAAAAGACTTTTATTTCTTTATATAAAAATATAATTTTTAAAGAAAAGTATATTTTAACTAAAAATACCTAAATTATTAGTCTAAAGCCATAAGTTAATTATTTAAGTTAAAATTTTTACTAATTTCTTCTCTTAATTAATTATTATTATTTATAGTTTCTTATTTATATTTATCTCTTTATTTTTCTAAATCTTGACATTCTTATTATAAATTAATATTGATTTATTTTATTTCTAAAATCTGGTTTTATTAATTTTTTAAACTTTCATTTTTATTTAATATTTCCATTTCCAAAATTTATACTTTATTATTTTATTAGTTCGCATTTTTTTCTTGTTAATTCTTCTCATATTCTATTTATCTTATATATTTTTCTTATTCTTGGTTTTTCTGTATTAAACTTTCGTTATTGTTTGTAACATATTCAATATCATTTAGCATTTTTCGCTATTTTTCTTTAGCAAATTCAATTTCTGACTTTTAATTGTTCTATTCATTTTATAATCTATTTATTATTTCTTCCAAATGCATCTTTTCTTGCTTTAGTCTTTAATTTTCCATATATCTATGATCACATATTTCCTTTTAAGCGATATTTTCAGCTCTTAATTCTTAGATTTCTATCTTTTTTTCTGTAAGTTAGGTTTCTAAGTTATCATTTTTTGTTTTTAGCTAAGATATTTATTTTAATTGTTCAAGATTTTTTTATTTTAGTTCATTTTCCATTCTAAACCTTTCCTCTTTTAAGTTTTAATATTGAGATTCTAAGTTTTTATTTAATTAAATTATTTCTTAAAATTATCTTTCATTTTATTTTCTTTCAAAAATTTCTGATTTTAATTGCGATATTAAAATATCTTTTTCGTATCCATCATGCTTTACTGATATCGGTGAATAGTTCTTTTTTGTTAAATTATTTTTTACTTTTATATATATATATATATATTTTTCTTTTTACGTTATATGCTGACTATTTTTTTTTTTTTTAATAATATTTTATTTTATGTTTAGTTTTATTTTTTAAAAAATGTTTTATTTTTTTTTTTGAAAGTAATTTTTATTTTAAGGTAATATAATAAAATATTTAATTAAAAATTAAATATTTTTTTATTATTTTAAATCTAATCAATGATATATATACACCTTTAATTTAAGATTATTATTTAATATTTATATATCGTTTTATTAAATTTTATAATTTTTTATATTTTTCATAATATTTTGTATATAAAGAAAAAATAAAATATTATTTTTTAATAACACAATTATATTTTTTATTTTTTAAAATATATACATTTTATTTTAATAAATATTTATTCGAAAATCATTTAATTTTAAAAATAAAAGACTAATTTTCTGATCATGTTGAAATTAATAATTTAAATAAATATAAAATTAAACATTTATAAAAAAAAAATTGAATAGGGACATAACATAATATGAAAATAGAAACACCCAAAAAAACTAATAAATAGATTATTTTAATAAATATTAAGATACAGTAATATATATATATAAAATCAAAATAAATCAAAAACAATAAAAATAAGAAATAAAGAATTAATACAAGACCTTTTAGTGCCAAAGTTTAAAACACATAGTAAGCAAATTAATTATCGAATCCTAATTATTCGTTTGCTGACAAATTTCGATAATAAAGCAATGCAAATGAGTTTAAAATAATATTTTTATTCATAAAAATATGTATAAATTATATTTGATAAAAAAAGGTTATAAGTAATTACTGAAAACAAAGGAAAAAGTATAGATTTAAGTGAATATTTTTAGATATAACAAAATACTTTATAACCAAATTAAAATATGAACTAAATTTTGAATACAGTTCAAAGTTAAAAATTTATTAATTATGATAGTTTAAATTAATAATATTTGAGTGGTAAATCTATTAAAAATAAAAGAACTGCTAATAAGATATTTTAAAGCAATAATAATTTGTTTTTTTCGGAAATTGACAATAAATTTATTAATTAAAACATTAAAAAATTGCTTCCCAAAAATATAAAAAAATCTAAAGTTTTTATTTTATATTTATTCTCTTATATTGATATTTATTTTTTTTTTAAAAAAAAGGAAATTTTATATGAAAATTAACTTTAAGTTTAAGATAAATGCAATCTTTTGTTGAGAGAAAATGTTAAATTGAAAACAAAAATTAGTCATATAAACAAAGAAAATGATAAATTATAATAAGTAATAGCCAATATTTAAAAATAAGATTATTTTTTAAATAATTTAAATCAAAATACTGTTGAAGTATTAAAAAAAATATTTATTATATATTTTAAAGATAAAATAATAGTCAATTTTAGTTTTTAAATTAAAGAAAGATAATAAATACTTGAAAAATGAAATTTAAGAAAAAAATAATGAAATTGATAATTTAAAAAAAAGTGTTTTGAAAACACGAATTGAAGAACTTGAAACAGAATTAAAAGTTTGTATTTAAGAAATGTTAAAAATGAAATCAAAGCTTGATTTATAAGGATATCATAATAATAAAAGTTAAAAGTTAAAAAATATTAAAATATATTAATATATA
The DNA here is from genome assembly GCF_000220395.1 of Ichthyophthirius multifiliis. Taxonomy (NCBI): domain Eukaryota; phylum Ciliophora; class Oligohymenophorea; order Hymenostomatida; genus Ichthyophthirius; species Ichthyophthirius multifiliis. The sequence goes on along the minus strand of NW_004086175.1, from coordinate 26,277 downwards.
TATTTAAATTTATTTGTTTGTTTTTTTATGTATTTAAATATAATAGAAATAGTAATAAAAATATAGGGGAAAACAAATCTTTTTTATCAGATTGTATGATTAAAGAATTAAAATAAGAATAGGTTTAGTTAAAATCTATTATTAAAATTTTAGAAGATAAAATTACTTAATTATAAGTACAATATTTGTTTTTTTTTTTTAATTTTTTAATTATTTTTATTTTTTTTCCTGTAATTTTTTTTTAAAAACTCGATATTTATAAAAAAGATTTTATCCATTTTTTTTTATTTGATTAAGTTTTTAAAATAAAATAACAGTAACAAAAATAAATATCAGAACAATTAATATATATTTATATATTTTATATTCAAAGACTAGACTAGAAATAGAAACAAACTTTAATGCAAAATAAGGACAAATTTTAGTTTTAAAGAATCAGATTAAAAATTATTAGACTTAAATGGAAAGACAAAAAGGCATTATAAGTCATTAACAAGAAAAAATTTATTAATTATAAGAAGAAAATAAATAATAAATAAATACTTATATGAAATAATAAAATTAATTTTAAGATGATAATACATAAATAAAAATAATTTAATTATAAAATGAAATAAATAAATTATAGTAAAGTTATAATGATATAGAAATAAAATATAAAGTAAATACTATTTAAAAAAATTAAATATAAATTTAAAATAGAATGATATGCAATTTCACTAAAAATAAATATAAATGCTTAAAAGTTAATTATAAAATAAAAAAATACCTTAAAGTAATGAATTTATTTAGATAGAAATAGATAAATTAATATCTTCTAATTAAAATGAATAAACAAATAAAAGTAATAACTATTTTTAAGAAATTTTTGATAGAAATGAATAAGTATAACAAGAATAAGAGCAAGCATCAATTGCTTATTAAAAAACATTATAAGAGAAAATTAGAGAAAAAGAATTATAATAATAAGAAGAACAAAGAAAAAGATAGAGTAATTTTAAATATTTAGATCCTATAACAACAATTCAAATATAATAAATATAATAATATATTAATTATTAATTAAGTTTAAAAAAAAATTCATTAGAATATGTTTTAAATGAAGTAAAAAAAAAAAAAAATAGTGTTTTATAGCATAAAAATTAGGTTTTTTTCAACTAAAAAGTAGAAGAAAAAGGGAAAATGACGATTAGAGAAATAAATGAAATTTTGTAAAAAGAACCTTTTAATTTAAATAAAGAAAAAGCTTTTTAATTATCAAGATATTTAGTTGAAGACAATAATTAAAATAGAATATAAATAAACGATAATTTAGAGGCTGATAATATTTTAATTAAAAGCAGACTTAAGTATGTTATAGGAAAACTTTATATATTTTCTAATTAATAAGAAGAATAAAATTATTAATATTTGAAAGATGTATAATATATTTAAATTTTTTTAATTTTTTAATTTTTTTTAAGATTTTTAATAAAAATTTTGATGTTATTAACTCTTAATTAAATTTAAATCCAGAAACTAAAAAATTATAAGTTTTTAATAAAGATTAATTATTTTAAGCAATTTAATATTTAGATATTAATTTAAATAATGAATAATTTTATTTTTTACTTCTTAAATTATTTGAAAAATCTTAAAATGCCAGTTTTTATAGACTGCAGGATTTGTAAAATATTTTCAAAGATGAAAGTGTTTAGAAAAATTAAAAATGAAATTTTTGTTATAATATTATTTATGGTTGAATATGTAATTTTTTTTTTTTTATAATATAATATAATATAAGTTAAGTTTTTTTTATATTTTAAAAATAAAATAAAAAAAGCGAATATAAAATATTTAATGTATTTTTTTTTATTATTGTTTCTGTTATTATTATATTAGATTTATTAAAATTTTAGAACTAAAGACATTTTTTTTTATTTTCTTCTTTTTCTTCTTCTTCTTCTTCAAAAAAAATGATATAAATTTTATTTTCCTGTTTTTTTTTTATTATTATTATTAATTTGACAGATTGATTTTATCTATTTTTTTGTTTAAATAAAATAAAATTATTTTAATTTTTTACTTTATTTTATTTTATTGTATTTTTATTTTTTTTTCAATTTATTAAATAATGAATTAAATTTATTCAATTATCTACCGAAAAATTTTTAAGATTCTTACATTATTTTTTGAACTCTTCAGCATTATCAAAGCATTCAGTTTTTATAAAAGTAGAAGTAAATTTCAATAAATGTTGATTATTACATAATTAATTTTAAGAAATTAATTAAATTTAAGCATTTTTAGGGTTATCATAAAAAATACATTCGAAAAATTCAATAAGTTCATAGATTTAAATATTTTATAAAAACGCAATCATTTATTAATCTTATAAATAAAAAAATTAGAAAAAAACAAAATATAATTATAATTATAACATATATTTACTTAAATCAAAAAGATATGTATTGTTATTAATTTCATAAAAGTATTTTTTAGATTCTTAATAAATACTAAATTCTTTTTATTTTAGCATACATTCAACTGACTTTTTAAGAACTAAAAATTCGTTTTATGAAATATCCTTGATTTTTTGTCTTTATTAATTGATAAAATTTTAAATTCTTGAAGATAAATATTCCGGACATTCAACATTCGATTAAATAACGAATTTAAAATATTATTAATTTTTTATTTCATAATTGCTACACCAAACTATATATCCTAATTATTCTTAAGTCCTTAAGTGTTTATAAAAAGGCTCATCTAAAAATTTTGCTAATAATTCGAATAAAACTTTTTATTTAATTGTATTTTTGCCTTCTATTTAATAGATAGAACATATATAACTATTTTCTTCATTTTTTTAGAGCTTTTTTTATAATATTACTCTTTTTTTAGAAGGAAAACTTAAAATGCAATTTTTCATATTTATCTAAAAAAAAAAAATTAAATTAATTTTTTTTTTTTAAATAATTACATTTTCTTAGTTTTCATTTATTTATTTTTTTGAAAAAAATTTATCTTTTATCATTTCACTTATTTGTAAGCTAATTTCCCTATTTAAATTTCCTCCTAAAAAACATTATATTTATAAATTTTCCTTTATTAAATTTCCGAAAAAGGCTACATCTTCTAAACTAACTTTCATACTTTACTCTAAAAGATCTTCAGGAGAAAAGGAAAATCTATTCATAATATATTCTGAGTAATTTCTACCTTATTCATAAGGACTTTTAAAAAAGAAATTTTTGTATTTTTTTTAAATTTTATTAACTTGAATATTAAAAATGCTTTTTTATATATCTTTAAGTACGTCAAAATTGACAATTTAAGTCAAAAACTATTCCAAAAATATATAAAAATTATCGGAAAAACTTTCAAAAATGAAATTAATTTCATTTTTGAACTCTAAAATAGTCTCAATACAAGCCATTTCGCCTTAATAAATTAATTCTCTATTTTTTTCAAGTATTATGGATATATAAACTTCACATAATATTTAATTTTTTAAAGTAAAAAAAGATTCATGAAAAAATTTTATAAGTAAAGAAATTTTCGGAATTTTAAAATAATTATCTTTTTTGTACCAAAATTCGTAATTTGTACCTTTTGCAATATATTTTATGTCGCTTTTTTCGGGATTTTCTACTTCTAAATTTAATAGATGGAAAACTTTAGGAATAAAAGTATTTTAGGGCGGTAAATCAAATTTTTTAATGTATTTTTCTTAAGGATTTTAATATATTTTTATTAACTCATCTTCTATATCTTCTACTTTATATTTTATTTAATAAATAGGTTCCAAAAGTTCACATTAATTAACTAAAAGTGGCGAAGTTATATTAATTCTAAGGTTTTTTAATTAAAAATCATTCAAAGTAGCTTCCATATCTTCTTTATGGAAACTCTCTAGCAGAGCATCATATCTCAAAATATCTTAGAGGTCGCAAGTTTACATTTTAGAAGCTAAAATATATGTATAATCTATAGGCTCTTCTATTTCTTTATATTGAAATTTAATAATCTTTATAAGCTGATTTTCCTCATAGACCCATTATTAAGGTCCTTTATTTTTAAGCATGGCAATGTATGCAAAAACAAGAGTAAAAACTTTATTTATATCAAGAAAACCTTATTCGCTTAAAACAATATCTATATAAAAAGTTGAAAATATAGAAATATGTTTAAAGCCACAATATAAAGATTCGGCTAATCCCTCCTCTATTAATCCACTTAAAAGTGAATTTTTTCCCTCATGTCCTATCAAATAACTTAAATAGCATAAAGGGTTTTTCTTGTATTTTTTCTCGTAATTCTCCTTCAAAACCCAGACAAATTTTACCCTATTTTCCTGTTTACAAGGCACTATTTTATAAATTTTACTAAGATTAGTATCATCAAATGGTTACTAAGTAAATTAAGGAGGATTTTAAGACTTATTGGGTATTTAAGAGAATAAAAAACAAGCTGTATTTTATAATTATTGTATTGTTTTATTTGATAAAATTACAGCTTTCATAAGATTTGAGGAATAAAATTAATTATAAAAGGAAATAAGATCATCCCTAATAGAAGGAAAATTTAAACTATTCATATTTCCTGAACCAAATTTATTAAAAAAAGACCCTTAAATACTAGTATACCTTAAAAAATAATCTTCTCTCCAAGAATCTTATTAAATGTTTTTTATATGTTCAGAATGCACTGCTTTTAGTTCTTTTTCCACGTATTCTTCATTAAATAATGGGTCTATAAAAAACTAAACAAAACGATCCAATCCTTCTTCAAATGCCTCATTTAGGCAGTTAAAATAATAATTTGTTTCTTCTAATGATGTATAGGCATTCGAATATCCAGAATTTTAACTTAAATATTGGTCGAATTCACTTGCTAAGGGATATTTTGAAGTTCCTAAAAATAACATATGTTCAAGAAAATGAGCTAATCCTATTTTTTTTATTTTTTTTCGGTTTTTTATTTTTTTGGGGGGGGGGAATATATTACCTTAACGGTCTGGAGGATCATTTAATTAACCCACATTTACATTTACAGCAGCTGAACTTGTGTCTGTTTTGGGGTCTGATATTAATAATATCTCTATTTCGTTTTCTTTTAACTTTATTAATTTATATTCACGATGATCTGATTATGATTTTATTAAATTTGTGAATTCTTTAAACATTTATTTATTTTAGGGTTGTTAAAATATTTTTATTTTTTCGATAATAAAATGGGAATTTTTTCTATTTAATTTTTTTTTTTTAAATATTCTTATTTTATTAAAATAATAATAATAATAATCAATTATTTATTAAACATATTTTCCACTATTTTAATTTCATTTATTATTTTATCTATTGGATAAAATTAATTCATTAAAAAAAAAAATAACTTTATTTTTTAACCTTTTTTTAAAAAAAAATTAATTTAAAAAAAAAAAAAAAATGTAAAATGCTTTCTTTTATATATTGATAATAAATAAGAATTTAAAAATAAAAAAATACAAAGCAAATAAAATTGAAAACAAGAAATATAAATTAAAAAAATCATTCAATTCAATAAATAAATATCTTTATAAATGATATGGCGAAAGTTCCTGATATTACAGCATAATAAATCGATAAATAATTTACTTTATTAATTTTTTTATGGAGATTACATGTATAAACTTTGGATTCATATATATATTATTAATAAATGCAACACATAAAATAATACAGCGAAATAAAAAAAACATTATGGGCTAATTTTGCTATTATTTTTTAAATAGAAATGGAGAATAGTAACCCTATTACAATTAGAAATAACATAAAACAATACTACATGCACAAAATAATGACAACAGACAAATTATTTTCAAAAATTCGTTTTATTATCTATTTTATTTATTTTCTAATTTTTCTTTTCAATTATACATCTGATATATAAATTTTCCCTTTTATGTTTTATGTTTAAAGAACATGTTTTAAATGAAATTATAATCAAATTATTACTAGTCTTTGACTTTATTAAAAATTATAAATTATATTATTTTTTTAATTTTCAATTTTGCTAAATGAATAACTAAGTATACACTAACCGACCACTGAGTTCGCTACTACAAATATTGTATTCAATTATGTTGATTTATTTTAAGTTTAATATAATTTTTTTAATTAATATATTTACTTTTTAGTAACTTCTTTTATTAATTCAACTATTGACATTTAAATTATATTTTATTTTTTTATTTATTTTCGTAAAATAACAGAGTTAAATATTATATTTTATGATTAATTTATTTAAAAAAAATTGCGAATAATAAAAAAAATAGAAATATGTAGTTTAATAAATTATAATTTAAAATAAAATATATATATTTTTAAATATTTATTTTTTATATTATATTCATTATGTAATCTTATATATTAAAATTACATTTTTTAAAAATAAACAATGATATTATTATATAGTATTCTTAAAAATTAAATTTAAAATAATATTATCAAATTAACACGTAAAATTCTTTAATTATAAATATATTTTTTATATCAGTATATATATTAAATATTAAAAAAAATATTTTTAATAATAATAATAAAAAAAAATTTAAAATAAAGAAAATATAACTTTTATGTTTTTTTTTTTTATTTTATTAAAAAAATAAAAATCATGGATAAGGATCATTAACTAAGTAAACTACAAATTCTTCGAATTCAATAAATCCAGATTTATTTACATCAAACTTCTAAAGCAAAGCTTATAAGTATCTTTTTTAGATTGGAATTTCCAATTTAATGAGCATAGCTTGAAGATCTTCTAATGTTAGATAACCACTTTTATTATTGTCGAATTCCTTAAATAGTTTTCTTAATAAGAATTCGTCGTTAGTACCTTAAGTCATTTAAATAAGTTTAAATCTTAAAGCTTTAACAAGACTTTTGACTTCTTCTTTTGAAATTTCTTATTCATCTTTTTCAAAAAGCCCCCAGTTTTATTCTAGAAGTGTCAAAAAGTATTAATCAGAAGTAATTCCTTGACTTAAATCTTCATAAAAGGAGATGAATTCTTATTTTGTTATTAATCCGTTTTCATTTAAATTAAAACAACTTAAAAATTCATAAACAATTTAATCCCTAGTTTTTTTTTCCAATTAAAAATCTTTGTTTTTTGAAACATCTAATTTTTCACCTTTTTTTATTTAAAAATAATGAATTATAAATCGAATTCTTTTTACCTAATTTTTTAGGACATATCGCTCCTGATTTTTCTGAATCTACATAATCAAATAATTGTTCGATTAAACTTAATCTTCTTTCATTTATTCTTTCTCTATTATTTTATTTTATTTTATTTTTAGAATAATTTGTTTATTTACCTTATTCCATCTACTAATTCATAATAATTTATTAATCCCTCATTATTTCTATCATAATATTTTAGTAAGCATTAATAATCCACCTTTGGAAGGAAAAATCCGAATTAATTTAAGCCTTTTTGGATTAATTCTAAGTTAAGTCTATGAACATTATGAACATCTAATTATTAAAATAATCTTATTAAATTTCTTATGTTTAATTTTCCATTGTATTTTGATAAATATAAACGGAATTCTATATTTATTCTTTGTAAATTAGTATTTAATCCAACTCCGTAAAGTGACATTTTTATTGGAAATTATTTTTTTTTATTAATAAAATTAAAAAAAGTTATTTTTTTATTTTATTAATTTAATATTTAAATGTATTTATTTTTTAAAAAAATAATTATTTATTATTTTTTTATATTATATAAAAAAAAAAAGCTCAATAAATTTATTTTTCTATATTGTTTTTTTTTAATTAATTTTTTTTTTTTTTTTTTACAAAAAAAAAAATGTTAAATAATAAAAAAAAAACCTATTAATAATAACTTTTTTTTAAAAAAAAAATAATGCAAAAAAAAAAAAAAACAAATAAATAAAAAAGCCTCTTCTCAAGGATATAAAGATTTAGGCAATTTAACAGGTTATTCTCCAATATTGTCGTTATTGGGTTAAGGTCCTGCTGAAGCTTATTTTTTTTCAGCTTTACCTTCTTATCTTCTTGTTCTTTCAGCCATTCTTTGTTTAGCTTCATTAACCTCTTATTGAGTGATTTCAGAATATCTATCATCGGGCCACATAGTATCAGGTCTTAAATAATGTCTAGTACCATTTTTCTTTAAAAAATAAATTATATAAAAAGAATAAATAAATTTTTATACCCATGTTTTATTAGAAATCTAAGAAACAGATTTTCCTTAATTATAATCTTCTACTTTCATCGCATTTTCATAGACTTATCTATCAATAGCATGTTTTTTTAATTATTATCTTTTTTTTTCTTTCATAGAATCAAGTGCCCAATTAGGGCAAATACTCAAAATATCATTTTTTTCTTATTCACATTTAGTTTTATCATTTACCATTTTACATCTTTGATAATATTAAATTGTTCTAATGCATGGTCTGGGGAATTTATCGGATGAAAATACTAATTTAGAATAAGTATTTGGGGCAGATTTCATTAGTTATAAAGAGTCGTTTGATTTTGCTGATTCTGATAAAGGATCATAATCTTTTTTATTTTTTATTTTGTTTTTTTAGATTTTTTTTTTTTTGATTTTTTTACGAGTGGGGAATAATCTGTCAAAATGTATGTTATTTGGATATGGATTTGGTGTGAAAAATTAGTTACCCCATCTATATCCGAAAGCATGTCTGTCCTCAGAAGGTACTTATCTCAATGCAAATGGATTTATGGAAGATATTGATCTACGGAAGTCGGCCAATAATTAACTTTAACTATCTTACTTTACATTAATGTATGGATAATTAGTTCCTTTTTTTTTTTTAGGACATTTTTTAATGGTTTTTTTATTTTACCAAGAACATCATATGCAAATGTTTATTAAGGTTATTTTTCTAATGACATTTTTTTATTTTTAATTTATTTAATATATATATTTTTATTTTATTTTTTCCTTTTGTATTTTTGTTTTGTTTTTGTTTTTGTTTTTTTTTTTTTTCCTTATTTATTATTTGTTTTTCTTTTTGTAAATCCTTTTTTTATTTTATAAAAAAAAAATTGATTTGTTTTTTATTTTTTTTATTTGCATTTATTTATTTAATATTTTAGAAATAATATTAAAATTATTTTAATTTAAAAATATATTTTTGTAATAATAAATTACAAATAGGTGTATTTATATATATTTTAATATATAAAAATAATTTTTTAAATATTTATTATTTATATATATAAAAATTCTTGTTAATATTCATTTCTCTGACATATTTATTTAATTATTTATATTTTTCTAAATTTTAATATTATGATTATTTTTAAATAAAATAATTGGAAAAATCATCAAATGTATTTTAAAAAAATTATTTTTATTTTGTATTAAGTATTTTTTAAATTAATTCAATTAATAAAAAATTAGAATATAATCATATTAAAATAATAAAAATATATAATTAATGAATATATAAAAATTATCATAAATAAATAAAATATATAATAACCAATTTTTTTAAAAAAAATATCAATTTCACAAATTTATTATCTAAAAAGTTTTTATATGAAAAAATTTAATTTATAAATAATAAAAGAAATTAAAAAATATTATTTACTTTATTAATAAAACAAATTACTTATAAAAAAATCAATTTTATTTAAAAATATGATTGAAAATCCATAAAAATCTCGTTTTAAATTTTTTTTATTTTGCTATACTCAAGAAATCTAGGAAAATCAAAACGATCGTAAAGCATAAAACGAACAAAACGTCTTATTAATAGGAGAAAGTAAAGTAGGAAAAGCCTATTTAATAGAAGCTTTATTATCCGTAGGCTAAGTTTTTGGAATAAACTAAGCTAAGGTAAAATATTAAAACAAGGTAGTGAATTTTTAAAGATTAACAAAGAGTGATCCTGAATATTTCCGTTTAAACAAATCATAGATAAATGAATTCGAGACAATTCTTTTATGTGTAGATATATCAATGAAATCATAATTAAAAAATTAACAAGATTCTTTTTTAGAAATAATATTTTCTTATGTAAAAGCTAATCCTTTGAAATAAATATAGTGTATTATAGTAAGTTGTAAATCTGATATAGAATAAAATCAATTAGAACTAAATTTTTTACAATAATAATGTTAACAATTACAAATTAACTATACATAAGTATCTTCTAAATAAAAAAAAAGAATACCGGACTTAATGAACTTAATATTAAATAAAAAAATAAACGTAAATAAAAATTCAGTTGATGAATAACTCCAAATACTTAAAAAATTACAAGAAAGTCTTTTAAAAAGTAGTGAATAAAAAAAAAATTTTAAAGAAAGTTCAATAATACAAGATAATAATACTGAATAAGAAGAATGTAAAATAAATACTAGATTAATAAAAAAGCCTTAATTATTATAAGAACAATCTTAAAAATATATAAGAATTATTCCACATGAGAAAATGTAAACGAAATAACGTGTATAATTGGATAAAGGAAATTTCGGAATTGTATATAAAATTTAATTAGAAAACGAACTATGTGCTTTGAAAATTTGCAAAATTTAAATGAATGATGATTCAGCATTAAATAGGTTTTAGATAATTTTCTCAGAAGCTGAGAATATGCAAAAATTTATGCTTTTTAAAAACATGAGAATCATGCCTTTGAAAGGAATATCCTTTTAAGTAGATATGCAAAGATAGAATGTTTTAATTGGCTATTGGATGCCTTTATGTAAATTTAATTTAAAATAGCTTATTAAAAATAACTTCTTGGATATAACTTATTATCAAAAAATTGTTTGGTCTTTACAGTTAGTAGAATGTTTGGAATTATTTTATGAATAAAAAATATAGCATATGGATCTTAAGCCTTAAAATATTTTGCTTGATTAGAATGATGATATTATTGTTTCTGATCTTTCTATGTCAAAAGTTTTTGAAGAAAAATAAACGGAGGCTTTCAATATGTTGGGGACTACAGTTAAGTATGCACATCCTGCGGCTATTATTAATCATGAATTATCACCTAGGTTTGATATTTATAGTTTTGGGTGTATCCTTTTGGAACTCTTTACTGGGTAATAACCTTGGGGTTTTGTAAAAAAAGATGAACTTAAAAATATTTATATACAAATCCTATAAGATCCGGAAAAAACTAACCCATTAACTTATCATAGAGAGTATTACCCTAATTGTATGAATTATATAGAAGGAAAATTTTAAACTATTTATGATATTATTGATATGTGCTGTGTATAAATTTTCATAAAATAAAAAAAAGATGAAGTTAATATTTATTCAATAAAAAAAATGTTTGTTTAGTTATATGAGAATTTAAAAAAAAATGAAGGATAAATTTGAAAAAAAAAAAAAATATTAATTAAATAAGAAGAATATATAATTTGTTGAATAATAAGTTATATATTAAATAATATTTTATATAGAGTGTTTTATAAATAATATAATTTTTGTAATAATTATATTATTTATTTTTATATATCTAAATATTTTATTTTTTATAATATTATTAAAATATTTCACATTTAAATTGTTTATTTTTTTAATCGATTTTATTTTAAAAAAGATATTTTTTATATCTGTAATTTTATTTTAAAAAGCAATTAATTAACTAAAAAATATATTAAAAAAAATTGGAAAAGTACTTTTTTTTTTACTTTTTGTTTAAAAAAAAATGTATAAAAAATAATAATTCTAAAAACAATTAATATATATTATATTAAAAAAAAATAGTCATTCGTTAACATTTATATTTTTATAAAAAATCCAATTATATATATTGTAAAAATATAAATTAATAAAATTTAAATATTATAATATTTTAAATAAAAATTTATTTTAAAATATTTTATTTTTTCTATAAAATCATAATTTATTATAAATAAAATAGATGTAAAAATATCTTTTTAATATAAGAAAAAATATTTTCATTTAAAATTATAAAAAATATTTTTTAATTTTATATTTTTTTTAAAAATTAATAATTAATTTTACTTATACATTATTTTTATAATATTTATTTTTAAATCTATATTATTACAAAAATATTAAATTAAATATTTTTATAATAATAATAATTTTAATATATGAAAGAAATTTTTAAAATATATATAATAAAAAAATAGACATATTCTATAAGTATTATTACAATTTTCTTTTATATAAAGATTGAGAAAAATAATTATTTTATAAATAAAATGAATAATTCATTATAAATTAATAAAATATAAAAATCTATTTTAAAAGTCAAACAATTAAAAAAAAAAAATGCGTAATGCATATAGTTAATCTTCGAAAGTCCTTAAAAAATTATTAATCCATGGAAATATTATATAATATTTAATGTATTTTTATAATAAAAATACAGGAAAATTAATAATATTTGTTTGTTATATTTACAAAATAAAAGGATTTCCTTATAATTGAAGATTTAGTTAGAAGCGAAATTTATCAATAGTTAAATGATGAGGATTTTTATTATAATTAATTTAGTTTTCATTAAGCTATGAAGTTATTTAAAGGAGTAAATTGTGTTTATTATAACTAATTAAGCAAAATAGTTTCTATTTATTTGTATAATTTATAAAATGAACATAGAATTTCATGGTAATTATAAAAAAATATAATACGATAAAATAATTATCAATATCACAATTTAATATATAAATTAATATTTGATATTTTAACGATATAATTATTTAATTTATTTTAAAGTTAATATGTGTAAGCTAGATTTTTGAGTTTTGGACATGAATATTTTAAAAAATTAGCAGATATAATAGGATAGTTATCAAATTACTAAACTTATTTTAATGTAAAAAAATAAATAATATATTATTAAAAAAAAAAAAAATTATTAAGCATTAATTTAAATATTTAAATTTTTCATTTTTTAAAAAATAATCAATTTACAATTAATCAAATATATATTTTTAATTTTAAAAAAGGAATATGTTATAAATTTACAATATGAATAATAAAATGTATAAAAAGACATGGAATAAATATATGAAAAATATCTAAAAGATAGTATTTGGTTTTCTTATTAATTTGAAATAGATTAATAAAATCCAAATATTTTCTAATTAACATCAATTCATTATAGTGAGGAAATTATACAGTTATTAGGTCATAATATTAATAGTTTTATTTAAGAAAATTTAAAAAAAGGATTAGTAGAGTAATAAAAAACATATATTTATTAAATTATGTAAAAATATAAAGAATATATAGTTAAAAATATCATGCATAAAACACTATAAATATGTTTGAAAAGATGGGTTAATAAATGCAGTAATAATAAATAAATTAATAATCTAATAAAGAAAATATTGAAGATTTAAATAAATAAAATAATTAATAAACCAATTAAATAAATAATAAAGAATAAATATTTGAAAAAGCAGTCCAATAAAATACGGATTATATTATTGTTGATCCTACATATCATGACGGATAATATATATCTAGATAAGATGAAGTATAATTATTTTAAATTGTTTTAGTTATTTTATATATAAAAATGAGCTTATTGATGCAAAACTTACATGTACAAAAGTATTGAAAAAAAATAGATTTTTTTTACTATTTTAAATAAAATAATTTAAAAAAAAAAAATTGAGCTTTAAAAATACGAATAATGCTAATGTAAATGTAAATATTTTTTCTTAATTTTTAAGAAATAAAAAAAATATAAATATTAGCCTATTGTTGAAGATATGGAAGAATATGAAGATTAGATTGCTTGCTAAAATAAAAACTTTAAAAATACTAATATTTAAAAAAAAATTAAAATTTGTGGATATAAAAATATTTAATGAATAAGAATATATTATTTTTTTGTTTTATTAACTTTTAGTTATTTATGTTTATTCAAAAAATAAAAATTAATCAAATATCTTTTCAATTATTACATTTTTTCATAAATTATTATATTTCTTAAAAATAACTATAAGGGTCTATTGTCCAATTGTCATTATGATCTCCTTCTTCAATTTTATACTATAAAAAAATTAATTAATATAAAAATGTTATGTGTTTTACAATATATTTTGCTTTGGTTTTGCATTTTTCATATAAAATTGACATTTAGAAAGGAGGAACAATTTAATCTTTCATAGAAGAAATAAAAAGAATAGGATTTTTTATTTAATCAATCAATTTAATACTTTCCCATTTATTTTTAATTAAACGATATTTTAATTATTTTATATATTTTAAGAAAGGAAATATACAATCTACCATATCAGCAATAGAAGTAAATGTATTTTCTAGAATTATACCTTTTATCTTTTTTTTTTTTTATTTTCTAAATAATAAATAAAAAGAGAGTTATTACATTATAATTTAATTATGATGCCGCATATATAGAAACAGCTCCTCCTAATGATCTTCCGTGAATAAAAATTCTTTTTGTATCTAAATCTTTTCTACTAAAAACATGTTCCAAAATAGCTTTTGAATCCTTTTTTATTCCCTCTTCATTTGGAGTTCCTTGACTTTTACTATAACTTTATTTTATTTTTATGTATTTATTTTAATTATGTTTTTATATATTTTTTATTTATACCCCCTATATGCTATTAAAATTATATTTATATCAGCCAATTCATAATACTTTTACAAATAATATATTCTTGTTCCAATATCTATATATTTTATATTTATTTTATTCTCAAATTTTACTTCCAGCGTTTTCATGAAAATATACAACTGTAGGATGTTATAAACTGTTCTATTTTTTACAAATCCATCTAAGAATATATAATTTAAAATAATAAAAATAAAATAACAGTCTTTAAAAAAATAAAATATGATAACCCATGTAGTTTAATTCCATCACTTGCTTAAATGTTTATATCTTCATAATCTATATTACTTTAATTTAAAATTAATAAATTTATTTTATATATTAATTTTTTTTACACATCTTTTGGGTTTCTACTTCCTTCTGGATTTTCGTCTTATGATTTTGGTAACCCTTATATTACTGAAAAGTATATTTTTTATATATATGATGTATTTGGATAATTTTGAAAACCAGGTAAATAGAGGATATTATTTTAGAAATAATATAAACTGAATAATAAAATACATATTATTAGTAATATAGCAACTACAAATTAAAATATGGAAAATAATAAATTTAAAATATCCATTAAAAAAAATAAAAAATCTAATTTTATTTTAACAAAAATTATATATATATTAAAAAATTAAATATTTTATATAAATAAAACAAAACGCCTATTAATGAAAAAAAAAAAAAAATCATTAAATTTACAAAATTTTTAAATTATTTGTAGTTCCCGATAGATTTTCAACTTCTCCTGAAGTAATAATAATAAAATCTCCTATTTTAATAGTTTCTTATTCCTTAAAATCATCCAATATTTAATCGATAAGATTTAAGGTACCTTCCAAAGAATTAAACGTAAAGCTTCTAATAGAAGATACCAAATTAATATATCTAGCAACTTTATTATTAATAGTGACTGCAATAATTGGGCAAGGAGGCCTAAGTTTAGATATTTTAAGAGCAGTACTTCCTGAACTTGTGAAAACCATAATAAGACTAGCTTAAATATTATAAGCAGCTTATAAAGTACATTTAACAATACAATTAATTAATGTAGGCGGAATTCCTGAAAACAAATTATTCATTTAGAAGTTATTTTTTGAAATTTATCTAGCCTCAGTTTCCATACAGGTTCTAGAAAGTGTTTGAATAGTCTATATAGGGTACATTCCGTAACTAGTTTCGCCACTCAAAATAAAACCGTCTATATGATCGGAAACTAAATTAGAAATTTCACTTACTTCACATGTAGAAGGTAATAATGAAGAAACCATAGAATCAAGAATATTACAAGAAACTAAAACAGGCTTTAATTTAGAGTTACATTTCTAAATCATTTATTTTTAAATAAAATGTAATTTTTCTACAGGAATATGAATTGTTAAATAACCACGAGCAATTAGAATTCCATCACAAACATGCATTATTTCATCAAAATTTTATATAGCTAATAAATTAAAATATAAATATAAGTATAGATATATATATAAATATATATAAAATATATATAATATATATATATATATATATATATATATTTATTTTTTTATATTTTTTTGTTTATTTTTACCTTCTAAGTTTTGTATTTTTGCAATTACTTTTATAGATTTAGATCCTATAATGTTTTTTACATTTATTATATCTTCTGCTGTTTACACATTTGATACACATATGCAATCCAGTTCGTTATTTAGAGCATTGTTTATATCATAAATGTCTTTTGGTTAAATAATTTATTCAAAGAAATCATCATATTCTTCACTTTATTTATCAACTTATAAATTTTGATAATCTATTGATTTAAACATTTTATTATTATTTTATGTTCTTTTTCTTTTTTCTTCATAAAATAATTATTCAGTTTCATCTCTATTTTTATAGATAAAAATAGGCTTGTAAGATTTAATAATACAATCACCATCTACTTAACAGACTATAACCTCATAAGTTTTTTCTTTAGAATTTTTTCTTAATTATTTAAATTTTTCTGCAAATTTATTTTCCGTTTCGACATCTTCTTATGATAAATTGACCTATTTTTATGTATAGATTTCAGATTCAGATGTAGAAGAACATGAATTTAAATACATTTATTAAACTATTAAATTTTATGATTTATTTTTGGATTATTATTCTTTTGGAAATTCTTCGCCATATCCATATTTTTATTATAAAATTTATAATGTTTTGTCACTTTTTTCCTATTTCAATACTGTCAAAGCTACTTGGCCATAATCTATTATTATTTTAGCACCTATTCCGATTTTCTTCATTATATTTTAATCACTTATTGTACATATATTACTATCACCTATTATTTTTTTCTTTATTATAAATCTATATTCTTATCCCTTATTATTTTTTATATTTCTTTATAAATAATTTTTTTATTTTTATTAATACTTATTTTAAATATATTTCTGGCTGTTTTAATTATCCTATTCTTATTAAATTACCTTTTAATACACATATTATAGGAACTTTTGTTTTAAATTCATCTTCTAATCTCTGACGCCATTAGGATACATTTGAGACGAATTTTGTAGAACAATAGGCCATGTTTACTAAAAAAGAATTTAATCCGGCTTTGTATATTTCTCGGAGTTATTCATATGATTTATAGTTATTTTAATTCACTGTTGCTATTATTTTAGTCCGGCGAGAACGCATTATCTTTTTGCTTAAATTATCGTAATATTCATTTTCATATTCTAATAATTCACCTCTTGATTTTATTGAATTACTTAACTTTTTATTTGGTTTATTTGACATTATTTTATTTTAATTTTTTTATTTATTTATTTAAAGGTTTTTTTATATTTTTTTTTTGCTCTTAATTTTTTTTTTTTTTTAAAGTTAAAAGACCCTTAAAAAAATTGTATTTATAATATTAATATATATTTAAAATATATATATATTATTAATTATATGACTTTTAAGATATATTTTTTCTTATTTTATGTCTTTTTATTTTATTTAATAATAAATTTTGAATTTTTACATTATTTTATTCTCTAGAATTAAATATAAAATATTATAATAATTATTTATTTTTTAATTTCTTAACAACTACTATTTTTTCTTTATTATTTTTTTTTTTTTCTTATATATATACAAAAATAATTTATTTAAAAATTAATATTATTTACAAAAAAAAATAAAAAAAATAATTTTATAAATATTATAGTTTAAACAAAAAAATATAGATTAAATATAAAAACAAAAATAAAATAAAAATCATATCGTTATAAATATATATAAAAAAAACTTTTTATTATAAAAATTAAAAAATGTAATAATCACTTCTTTAACTCCACTATGCCATTGGTTTTAGTGGTAAAATGTCTCGTAGTGTCCATTTTCATCCTAACTCAAAAGAATATATTTGTATATCCGGAAATTAACTAATAATCACGAACTTAAACCCCACATCAACCCCTTAACACTTTTTAAAAGGCCACGATAACCAAATTACCTGCGTTACCATATCAAATAATGGCAAATACATAGCTTCAGGTTAACAAGGTGATAATTCTGATGTCATAATATGGGATTATGATCAAAAAAGGATAAAATATAGGCTAAGTGAACATGATTATGAGGTATAAATAGTATAATTTTCACATGATGATCGTTTATTATTTTCTTGTGGGAATGATTAAGACCGAAAGATATTTATTTGGGACGTTTCAAATGGATATATAGTAAGTTCTTGCCAAATTTAAAACGAAAAAATTGTAGCGATGAAATGGGGTGGTTTTGAAAAAGACATAAAATTAAGAGATACTTAAAATATTAATTCGCGTGTGCATCTTAGAAAAGTGTTTCTTTATGGAAAATCGATGGGAAAGAAGGGAAGATTTTTTCAGAAAATATCAATACAGGAAGTGTTATTAGGGAATATAAATGTGTTGAATTTTCGAAAAATAGGGAAGATATGTTGTTTGCTGGAACTTCTTCGGGTGATTTTTTATGTTTTTAAACAAAAACAAAATCACTATTAGTATTAATTACAGTCTCAGCCCTTGGAGTTTAAAGTATTTCAGCAATATCGCCTAGTTAAATACTAGTAGGGTGCGGTAATGGCTTTTTAGGGAACTATTAGCTCAATTAGAACGGCATTAATTTGGTTTCTTAGATTAATTTGAGTGGGAATATCAATAGTATTACATCAGGTCCTTTAGAGTCTATTTGTGCAACTGATAGAGGACTTATATATAAGGTTAACAATACTAATTTGTAAAAAATACTGGTTTCGGAAAATCATACAGGAGCTGTTTTGGATATTTAATATTAAAGTTAAGGAAAAATAAATAATTTTGCGAGTTGTAGTGAGGATAATAGTATTAGATTATGGGAAAAAATAAACAATTAATATAAAGTTATTAGACTTTTGTATGTAAATAATGGTGGAAATCCAATATGTATTAATTTAAATGATGAAATTTTATTTTCGGGATGGTAAGATGGAAAAATAAGAGCTTTTAATGTCTAAGATGGAAATATTTTATGGTAAATAGATAATGCACATAGAGGGGGAGTATAATGTATATGTTTAAGTAGTAATTTAAAATTTTATGTTCAGGAGGATATGAAGGAGAAGCAAGGATTTGGGAAATGAGAAGTAAAAAATCAATAGGACATTTAAAAGAGCATACTTAAAAAATAACTAAAATGAAATTAATAGGTAAAAACGAAGAAATATTAATGACAAGTTCTAAAGATAAATCATGTATAATATAAAATTTATTTATTTTTATTTATTTCTAATTATTAAGTATTAAAATGGGATTTATAAAATTAAAAAAGAATAGGAGCTTATGTTTAAAAAATGGGAGGTATAAATAGTTTTGATGTACTTAATAATGATTTTTGTATAATTGTTGGTTAAGATAAAAAAATTAATTTTACAAATGGGAATAAATTAATTAAAAGTGTTGACACATCGTCTTTTAAAAGTTATTAAGATGAATGTATGTCTTTATGTGTATCAAAAAGTGGAACTTTTTTTGTTACAGGAGGCACTGAAAAATCTGTAAAAGTATGGAATATAGTAAACGGAAGTTTACTTTTTGAAGGAAAAGGAGGACATTCATCTACAATTAATATTGTCTAAATATCTGATAATGATAAATAGGTAATCTTAATATATATATATACAAAAATATATACATAGATATATAGATAGAAATATATATAGAAAAATATAAATATATATATATATTTTATATATATTTTTATATATATTTATATATATATATTTTTATTTATATTTATCAATTTTATTTATAATAGTTTTATTTTATTAAAGCTATATTTAATCAAATACAAAATTGTTATAAAAATACAATAAAATTATATATTTAAAATATATTTATAATTATATTAAATTGTAAATTAAAATAAAATAAATTTTATATTATAATTTATTAATATATGTATATTTATTATATTTATATATTATATTTCAAATATATTAATTTATATATGTATATAAGATTATTTCTGGCGGAAAAGATGGAAATATTTTAATTTGGGATTTATATATGTGATAATAAACATAATTTTTTTTTTCATAAAAATTTATTTTGTTCTATATCTTTTAAATTTAATTTTGGAAGGAAATTTTTAAAAATTTCCTCTATTTAAAATCTGCATTATCTCTCGTTTATTTAGTTTAATGAATTTCCTAATACTTAAACATCAAAATTACCTTTTTTATTTTTAAATTCAACATATTTTAGTTAAATTTCTTCTTTTTTTTCTAAAATCCTTCCAATCAAACTACAAATCAACAATCTTAATGCCAACCTAAGTCTAATAGTCCCTTATTTCAGGTATTATTCGACAATATAGTTATTATCAGTCCCTTTTTTGAACTCTAATGGCGCTTTAAAAGTAAAAAACTTCAAACTTTATATATAAACAAGTTTAAAGGCATTCATAATTACCCCTCTAAAGGGTAATTTAAAGAAATCAGGCAATTTATTATATTAAGAATTTCCAAATTCTATAAAAATATACTCTTAAATAGGTACTAAAAACTCTTTTTATAAACTATCCAAAAATTCTTTTTGTTCATTTAAATGTTAATATAATTCAATGTATTCTTTATTATATATTTAGAGTCCTTTTTGCACATTTTGCTAGATATTTTGGTATTGTTTAATTTTTTCGAAATTTTCGAAATTTTATATATTAAAAACGTTTTTTTTTTTAATTAAAATGAATTCTAACCACAAATATAAATAAGATATATTTTAAACTAAGAAAAATTTTAATAATTCAAGCATAAAATTACCTTTTTCTTTCCCATAAGCCTCTAAAAATAACTATTTTAGGCAATTTTAGCCTTTTATATATTCCAAATTATCTATTAAGACTAGAATTCGCTCGTTTTCGAAATAATAAATATCTAATTGAGATTAAAAATGCTCATTTTATTCATCTAATTTAAATAAAATACTATTATTTATTAATATTTATTCATTTTAAATTGAATTTTATTCATATTATATTGAATTTTCTTCATTTTTAATTTAATTTTCTTCTTTTTTATCTCCTCTTCTTTTATTGTTTCTAATAGTTCCACTTTTTTTTTATTTCTTTAATTCTTTTTGACAATACTTGTTAATAAATTGTCTAATCTTTACAAATCTACTTTTTATATTTAAGGAAAATCAACTCCTAATTCCGGATAAAGAATCCTATTTTCCAAAATACTCGAATAGTTGATCCTTTTAGAAGGATCGAACTCAAAAAAGCTTTAAAAAAGTAGTTACCATTATTCATTCTAATCACCAAAATCAACATATTGAGGTTTTCGCATATATTTTTAACATTCTTGAATAAAAAAAGGGGTGTGCAGACTTTTTTTAAATTCTTTAATTGATTTTGTTTAGTCATTTCCGATCCAAAAGGTAATTATCCGCATGTTAGAGCAAATAAAACCACACCTAAAGACCATATATCTGTTTTATAATTATAGGGAGTATCTAAAAATAAATAAATATAAATATATATATAGTATCTATATAAATAAATATAAATATATATATAGTATATATATATATATATATATATATATATATATATATATTAATTTTTATATTTATATATAATTATATACCAAATAATATCTCTACAGATGTAAAACTTAAAGATCCGAATAAAGACCAGGTTAATTCATTCATATTTAGGGCTTTAGATATTCCAAAACCGCAAATTTAGGGTATTTTTTCTATTTCGTTTATTAGTATATTGTCTAGTTTTATATTTCTGTGGATCAAATTGTTTGTGTGAATAGTTCTTAAACCATCTAAAATGTTTCTAAATATAAAAAGAGCTTCCTGTGACTATAGGCGGCATTATTTTTATTTTACCAAGTATTATAATAAGGTTATACTAGGAAAATATTCCGTTATAAAGCATATATTGTCGTTATATTCGAAATGTTCAATGTATTAAATTATAAATAATTTACCTTTTAATTTTTTTAAGACATTTATTTCCTTAATGGCACGCTTTTTTGCCTCTTTAGTAAGTATTATTTTTATTGCGTAGTAGTTTTCGTCTTTTTTACATTTATATACTTAAGTGTGTGCAGTTGATGATAATTATTCAGGGAGTTAGTAATCTTTTATTGATATTTTTTAAGAAATTTATTACATTTTTTATATTTTTAATATATAAAGTAAATATAAATATGATTTTTATTTTTAATATTTAGTTTTTTTAATTTATTGATATAAATATAGAATTTAATATAATAAGTCTTAAGATAAAATATATTTTAATGAATAATATATACTAGTTATAATATATTATAATATAATTTAAATATTTAGATAGAACTAATTATATATATATAAATATATATATATATATATTATATATTTTATATTTTTCTATATATATATATATATATTTTTTATTAATTAAATATTAATAGATGATTAAATATTATGAATTCTTTATTTATTTTTTCATATTTGTTATTTAAATTTATTAAAATAATAACATAAAAATAGTCATGTTTAAAATTTAAAAAAGTGAATATAATAGAATTAAATTATTAAAAATTTTTTTTTTATAATAAGAATTTTTTATTTTTTAAAAATATTATATATATAAATAATTATATTATTATATATATAAAAAAAAAATTATTTATTTTTAGATTTTTTTTTTAAACTAAAGAGATATTATTATTATTTTTTTAATTAATAATAAAAATAAAATAAATCAATATAATTTATTTTTATATTATTTATAACAAATATAAGCTCAAATAATGAATTTTACAAAAAATATAATTAAAAAAACATTTTGATTTAGACTATTCAATAAAACAATTTACAAATATTTAAAACAGGACAATTATGTCTTATTACTATAATAATAATTAATATATAATATATAATAAAATATATAGCTTTTTTAATATTTTAAAAATATTTTAAATATATAAATAAAAATATATATTATAATAATATAATTATCTTAATAAATAAAATTTCGCTTCTAGAGTTATAAGAATAAAATAGTTTTATTTATTAATATTCAGCTAATTTTAATGTATTTTATATAATAATAATTAAACTTCTTTTATTAATTATTCTTTTAAATATATTACTTTACAACTACAAAAAATATATGTTTCATTTTTCTTATTTTATTTTATTTATAATTAATTTAAAATATATTTTATCTATAAATGAGTTAATATTAAAAGAATATTCAATAATTAATAAAATTTTATATTATAAAATAATAAAGGCAGAATTTTTTTTATTAATATATAAATTATATATTTTAATATTGTAATTGAAAATATTTTTTCATTAATTTTATAAAAAGCAATAATAATAATTTGAAATTATATAAACTTTTTAATATAATGATATAAGTTTTTAATATTTTAAAGATAAGATGATTTTCATATGTATAACTATTTTCTTATTATTTTTAAAAAATAAATACTTTTGTGAAATTATATCCAAAAAAATTAATTAATACTTATTTTAAAATATTATAAAATTCTATAATTATAAATAGAAATATTAAAAATAAAAAAATTAGCTATTCGGTGATAATTATTTATTAAAATGATATTCTATATATTTGTTAATTATTTTGATTTATTAATTTATATTAAAAATATAAAAAACTCTTTATATAATATAAAAAAGTAAGTTTTATTAAAATAAATATTAAAAAATAAAATTTTACTTTATATATATATAAAAAAATATTAAAAACTTATTTATGAAATTAAAAATATATAAATAATGATAATATTAAACAATTGTATATTATATAATTTTTGTTTAATGTTAATTTATAATAAAATAAAGAAACATTAAATAATTTTTTTATTTTCAAATTATGATTATCATTTTACTAATTTTTTATATCCACAAATCTTTATTTAATTTTTTTATCTCTAAAATAATTTATTTAATAAAACTTTATCATTTAGCTTAAGAATAAGATTTTTATCATCTTCATTAATATTAAAAATAATAGGCTTTATGAAAATATATATGAAAAATTAAAAAATATTATATTTAAAATTATATATATTGTATATAAATAAATATAAATAAATATAAATATATATATATATATATATATATTTTTATATATATATATATATATATATATATATATTCTTTTAAATAAAATCAATAATTTTGCTATTTAATAAATAAATTAATAAAATAGATATTTAATTATTATTTTTCATTATTTAAATATCTCTTAATTATATTAAAATCTTTATAAGATTTATTATTACTATTTTACCTTAACTTCATCTATTATTTTATTATTTTGTTTTTTATCAAAGACTTATATTACTTCCATATTTAAGTATAGTCTATTATCTTTCAAACAATTTGTTACATTTATTTTACTT
Organism: Ichthyophthirius multifiliis; assembly: GCF_000220395.1. Lineage (NCBI taxonomy): Eukaryota > Ciliophora > Oligohymenophorea > Hymenostomatida > Ichthyophthirius > Ichthyophthirius multifiliis. The sequence continues at coordinate 1,756 of NW_004086175.1, read as the reverse complement.
TTAATAATCTAAAATATAAAAATCATTATTTTTTCTAAAACAAAATGATTGTTTACTTCTCCATATTTTGCAATATATTCTTAGTCTAAGTCTAAGTTTAAATGTATATCATTTTCTCCATTACTATTCGATAATTAAATTATATTTTCAAATATCTTTAAGAATGTATTAACATAGTATTTATTTGTATAAATACTATTTTTTTTAAGAAAAAAAGCAAAAATAATATAATTTTTGTTAAATAAAAAATGTACTTTATTAATCTTTTTTATATATTCTCTTAAATAAACTCGTCTATACTATAATTTAGTAATTAAATCATTTCTTTACTATAATGAACAGATATTATCTAATACTAATATGCTTATATTTTATCTTTATTTCTTTAAAAGTGATAAGTTATTACTTACTTATTTTAGAACCTAGTTTTATAAAGATTATCAATTTCGTTTTAAGTTTATATCTAATTTATTTGGAAATGATCAGGTTACTTATTTTATTTTTTTTAATTTAAGAGTTTTATGTTTATTATTTTTAATTTTTACATTTTAAATTAAATATTTATTCTTATTTTTATTTAGTACCTTTTTTCCTGTGTTATTTGACATATTTTTTTTTATTTCTTGTACTTATTTTGATAAGCTGTTAATTGAGTTTTGAATTAGTTAGGTACCTTGTTTACTTTATAAAAACTAATATAAAATATATATATAATAAATATAATTTTTACCAAAAAATTCTATTATCATTTTATATATTATTTAAATAAAAAGAAACATTATTTTAGCTAGTAGAAATGCTATCTATAATTTTAAAGTTTTACAATATTGAGTGGATTCTTAATTTATCTAAGTTATTTTCCTAATTTAATTCTTATTATGGATAGTCTGAGAGTTTATCAAAAATAACCAAATCCTATATTTAGTTGATATAATAAGTTTATTTTCTTAATAAGTATTATACACATTTTATAAAAAAATATTGTTTTATTTTTTTTACATTTGGGATTAAAAAGTAATTCTAATATATTTATAAATCTTAATTTAAAGTTTAACTATTAATTTATAATTTAGCTGTTTTCTTTTTTTTTTTAAAGATTTATTTAGAAATTATTGGCATTTTGTTTATTTATTTGTTAAGTTCATTATTCATTTATTTATTTTTAAATATTTTTTATTATATAAAATATATTTCTATTATTCAACAATTATAGTTTATACTTTTAATATAGTTTTTTTCGAATTATGTTAATTATCATTATTCGAAATCGTAATAATATATATATTTATATAATTATTTATATTAAGATATAAATAATATGTATTAAAATAAATTTAATTAATTACTATATTTCATCATAAAAATTGTATGATTTATAATTTTAATATATTATATATTAAAAAAAATAAAATTATACGAAGTACAAATAATTAAATTAATATTTTTTATTTTATATAAAAAAGAATATTTAATAGATATATTTTACATAAACTGAAAAAAAAATAAAAAATTTAATAACAAATAATTATTATTAAATTAATATAAAACTTTTTTTTTTAAATATATATAAAATATTATTTATATATATTTATAATATAAAAAACACAATATAATTTAATATATTAATATATTCAGAAATTATTCTTAAAATATTTTTTTATATTGTTCTTACTTTTAACTATTTATTTATAAAAATTATCATTTAACTTAAAGTTTATATTGATTATTTATGTAAAAAATAATAAAAAAATAAAGA